>NC_034186.2:61042440-61097440 GCF_002021735.2 Oncorhynchus kisutch
TATTAGGGCTCTTGTGTGTGTGTATGTGCGTGCATCAGTGTGCATATGTGACTGAAGTTACTCTCTTAGTAAACCATTCATCAAAAGTCCTGTATCGGTTACAGGAATGTAATTAAATTGTGAGCATAAAAAATGATAATCCAGGCACCGCGCCTATAGCGTGCTGGGCTAAACACCCATAATTCACCTGTGCACCTTGTCGTCATAATATAGTAGTCATTTCTCAGCTGCGTAGCATTGCTAAATGGTCCCATATTTGTCAATGTATTATAAACGCATACAGTGTTGATCCTCCCATCTCTACCAGGCTCTATCAGGTACCTCTGGCACAGATGGCCAATGACTTCTCCTTCATTATCTCTCACAGGGGGAAAAAAAAGTAACACAATTACAGAAAAAGCAATTAGTGCCACGCTGTCAATGTTACGGAACTGAGGGGTGTAATTACCAAGATGAGGTTTCTGACGGCTCTGACTGTGTTGCGCTCGGCAGCGACGCCACCCTCCATACCTGTTTTTTTAATTAGTGTCTCTCGGCTTGTGTGAGGTGGTAAGGGGTGGTGATGATGTTCACGGGGTGCACATGGGAGAGAAGGGTTCCATTATGCAACAGGATAGATGCGAGACCGACAAATTGCCTACATAAACTTGAACTGAATAAGTAATTCTCCAATATTAAGGTTATTACCCCATCTCAGAAACATACTGTGTCTAAACTATGAATTCCATTTGTCCAACATTTCTTTAGTAAACATCACATAAAGCTAGGTTGTATCTGATAGCATCACCTTTCTCCCCTGTCATGTCTATGTGCTACATGAAGAGTCTACATCACACATGAGATCTGGAGAGATCCTGACCTTTCACAGGGAAACAGTTCCCTGCAGCCATCTGTCAAAAGCCCTGTGAGATGAAACCCTGGCTTACAGGGAACAAGATGAATGACTACACTCTGCACCTCAGTGGCAGCAGGTTGGCTTCTGTATCAAGTATTCTTCTGTCATGGAGCACCTTTGTAATGAGTCACCCTTTAGCAGTATGGAGTACTGATATCATCTGTGCGTGATTATTCGCAAGAATACACATCTGTTTATTCAACAATAGCAAAGCAAAAGCCTGACTGCATAGTATAGGGTAGATGTGTATATTGTGACTGTGAGTGCACTGTAGTAACATAACAGTATCTTTAGGTGCTTTTTATTTGAAAAACACAGCCAGATTTATACTCTTACAAAGTATTGTAAGTACTACGACTCCATAACAGTGATAGACAAGTCTTCCTCAGATTAAGTAGTGTATAGCTTTAGTCCGGTACGTTAAGTCAGTGATCCAGGTTTATGGCTCCATTCCTCTGTATCATGGCCCAAAACGTCTCTGCTGAATGCACCACAGCCCCATTATATCATTATGGCGCCTCAGCACCAGCTTGGAGTGATTTCCTGACTTTACACACTGATCCAGTCAACCACAACTGGGCTTCAAAACTCCAATGTGTCACCATAAGCCTGGTGATACTTGCTTTTTATGGGTGGTTTGATGGCCACCTTTAATGGCTTCAGACTGGAGTCTGATACTGGTTGTATACTGCCTCAGCTCAGTGGTGAAAGCAGGCCAGTGTTGATGGAATTGCGGATTCAGCTTAGATGGCTGTCAGTTTTACATGCATGCATTGTTTGTTAATGTTGGTTTTGAATGGCATTCCAGTGTTTTGAGCACAACATTCTAGGGAGTTTTTCCTAGCCACCGTGCTTCTACACCTGCATTGCTTGCTGTTTGGGGTTTTAGGCTGGGTTTCTGTACAGCACTTTGAGATATCAGCTGATGTACGAAGGGCTATATAAATACATTTAATTTGATTTTGATTTGAACATTCCCAGTCATTTGTCTTGACTGTAGCCTATACCGTATGAGGGAATATCAGAGCTGAATGGAAACCAATACCCAACATGTATTTTACATTACTAGGTCGTTCCATGAAATGAGTGCCCCTTTAATATTTTAATGTCACACCCTGACCATAGTTTGCTTTGTATGTTTCTATGTTTTGTTTGGTCAGGGTGTGATCTGAGTGGGAATTCTATGTTACATGTCTAGTTTGTCTATTTCTATGTTTGGCCTGATATGGTTCTCAATCAGAGGCAGGTGTTAGTCATTGTCTCTGATTGGGAACCATATTTAGGTAGCCTTTTTGCTGTTGGGTTTTGTGGGTGTTTGTTCCTGTCTCTGTGTTTGCACCAGATAGGGCTGTTTTGGTTTTGCACATTTCTTGGTTTTGTTAGTCTATTCATGTATAGTTTCTTTATTAAAGAACCATGAATAATAACCACGCGGCGTTTTGGTCCGCCTCTCCTTCGACACAAGAAAACCGTTACATTTAAGTAGAAATTGTGCACCAATACTGCATTTAAAAGCCTGTTATAGTCAATGAAGTAAAATAGACCACATGGATAATTCAATAAATGTATTTTTTTATGTGAATAAAGACTTGCTAAACTGCCAAAATTCAGTTGAACATGTGCTCTTTATGACAGACTGTAGTGAAATCAGATGGGTTTTTTCTCACCAAATTACACATCTCAGGCACCGAATTGGTGGAATGACCCTAGTATGTTTAAAGTTAAGTGTTTGCAGGTCTTTAGGCAACGTTATTTTCCAAAACACGCACATTCAGAGAGAGGAGGAAATTACATTTTCTACATGTTCTTCTTAATGTGATACGTATCCAGATCACAGCAGTTCAATTATTTTACAAGAATATGTGTGCCAATCCTCTCTCCTTATTGCTCTTATTTTCGGCTTCTTTATTGCTCTCATTTACGCCTTCATTTTCCCTTACTCCTTCCCTCCCCCCTCCGCCCCTCATTCCCTCCCCTCTTTCCATAGACACAATCAACTTTTCACCCTTAGACTTGGGTTAAGTGTCTACAGTGAGAAAATGGCCCATGTTGTGACTGCTTCTCTGTCTGCAGCCGGAACCCTAAGAGAGCTCTCAAAGAATGTCTGTCCTTTGGCTGTCTCATACCGCTGGAACAGATTCAGAAAACAGGGCCAGACATAAGGACAATTAATGGAGATTGACGAGACAGACATGGAAATGTCCAGATGGTTATAATTTCTACCCTGACTATCTGGGTGCTTATTAGAATATGCTTGTATCTCTGAGGCCTTGAGGATGTCTTAGGCATTAAACATGGTCATTTATTTACCCTTTAAATAGCACTGATGGATTGTGAACGTGGCAGTGTTTGGCTGAATGTTTCAGAGACCGTTTATTAGTGTGGTGACAACAAATAGTGCATCTGTCTTAGAACTGGCCAACCTTACTGGGATTCATTTAGACAGGATCACAGAGCAATAGGCATTTGAACATTTCTCCCATGTTAAGGCGTGGTCCCATGTTTATTTGACGTAGTTCTCTGAAATATATTCAAGATCACCTGAGTGTGCAATCTTCAGTATCATCATGGATTAGGAACCACTGAGACACAAATAGGGGATTCTGATCAGCAGACCCATTTTGATTTTTGCAGTCCAAAAAAGACACAATCTCCTTGTGAATAATAGCCCAAATCCTCTTATCTCAGGCGTAATCGCGTCTTGTGGGGCTTGTGGATTGCTTGACGAGAGAGGAGATTGGAGACGATTTTTTTTGCATCACTTGTTCTTTTTGGGTGGAAAATATGAATCGATTTATTAAAAGTCATCGTCTCTCCCATCCTAATCCTCTGGTTGGTATTCCGGAGATGCTACAGTGATTTCAAGTGACATAGTGTGTCGCTTCGGGAGTCCAGAATTATCATACAGATAATACAAGTTCCTGTTATAGTCTGTGGGTTTAGTTCAGCTTAATGGAGCAATTTTAAAGTGCTTTTACAGTTGAGTAAAACAGAGAAACAGCTGAGCAAAGGAGCAATAACATTCCATAATGTTACATTGGGACAACGATGTGCACGGGCCAGGGCTAAAAACTTCTGCTGTTACTGGGGCAACATCTAATCTAACGCTTTATACACACCTCTCTCTCTCTCTCTCTCTCTCTCGCACGCACGCACGCACACACACACACACACACACACACACACACACACACACACACACACACACACACACACACACACACACACACACACACACACACACACACACACAGACACACACACACACACAGACACACACAGGAAACTCTTGTTTTCCAAAAATGCTAATCCAATTTCAACCAGACAGGAGAATATACACACCTAGCGTTGCCAGGCACAGGGATTCATATCCTGCCATCTAATCGATTGGTATTGTTCGATGAAGCCAACAGCTGTTCATTTGTCAACACCCATCCACTGGGGCACATTTAGCTTCCTGCTTTGTGTCACATTCTGCATGGTTTTTAATGAACAGCTTCCTGCCTGCAAGCCAGAGCATCTCTCCCGTTCTGACAAGGCAGCTACACTCCTTTATGTAGACACAGACTGCCCAAGCCTTTATCAGCTGTGGAGAGAATGAGAGTGCTGCAATTGTGTTATCTAGCCTCGGGCCAGCTATTTCCCTGATACGTCTGCTCTCTCAGTATCCACTCTTCTCATAGCATCATAGCTACACCCATTTCAAGGCATCCAACGATTAATTGGGACCCCAAGTGTTTCAAAGCCAAAGGGCAGAAGAACCCGAAGAGTCTTTTAGATTACAGCATTTTGTTTAAATACCTCTAATCGCTACTTATGTCTCCTAACTCATTCGTTCATGGTAACAACAGCCCCGTTTACGAACATTACTTTGCAGTAAGCGGTAAGTTGCGGTTCGAGAGCATATTGATTTTATACAGCTAAATGTTCAGAGATATTAGAGTGGAACACCACTGAATTACCTGAAGCATATCCTGTGTCAACCTGGACTAGGGGTAGACGTAACATAGTAAACTCAAATTAGTATGATATGTTCCGTTTGGTATGGTGTGTGTTAATTTGTGGACGTCCATCATCCATTTCATATGATATGTTACGAATTAAAATTTGTACAGTATGTTACAAATTTAGAATACGTATAATATGTTACAAATTCCAATTTGTTGTGGTTAATGTTAGCTAGGTGGGGTTAGGGGTTAAGGTTAGGAGTAAAGTTAGGGTTAGGAGTTAGGCTAAAACGTTAGGGTTAGCATTAGGGGATGCTAACCCTAAATGCTAAGTAGCTGCAAAATAGCTCAAAGGTAGTAAGTAGTTGCAAATTTGCTAAATTGCTAAAGTTGTCCGTAATGAGATTCGAACAAACAACCTTTGGTTGCTAGACGTTCATGTTATACATCTACCCAACCACCCCAACCAACCAACCAACCACCCACCCTTCCTTTCATTTTTACCTTGAGTAACCTTCTGTCTTCTGTCTTCTGTTACTTTGATGTGGGTATATGTCATACTAATTTGAGTGTACCGGATTTATATTCACTATGGTACGTCTAGTCTATGATACCAGGCTGCTTGTGTTTACACTATGGCTGACATTTTATCAATGTAACATGCAAACGAATAAAGATGTGAAAGCGTGCAATAAAATCTATCATGACATTAACTAAATACTCCAGATCACAATAGTCTGATACAGTTTCTCTGTGCTTACTCTCCCATACTGTATGTAAGGCTGGTGCTGCATGTCATCAGGGAGGCTCTGAGACAGAGTGAGGTGTTGTATGTCTGTATCATCAGACAGACTTTGAAGGGCGTTTTACTTACACACGCTCCCTCTAGCTCGTGCTCTGTCCCTTGGAAGTGCCACGCAGGCTGGTGACAGTCTGGGGCATGCCCCTGTCACTGGCATCACCCAGCGCAGCCACACTGTCTGACACTCCATGCCCTGCCAACCATACGACTCAGGGGAGAAATGAGCTCAGTAGTTAGTGGAGAGTTATTGTGCTACGTCAGTGAGTAAGTGATGGATTGAGTGAGTTACTGACATGTTTTTTTTTCTCGCTTTAATGTTTATAATATGGAAAAGCACAGTTGACTGTAGTTTTATTTCAGACGCTTGAAGTCCATGCAATTGCAATTTAATAATGTGACTTATTCACAGTCAAATGCAGGGACTGCTTGACTAACATGAACACAATAGAATCATTTGCTTCTAAGGTTTCCTTCCCGGACACAGATTAAGCCTTGTCCTGCACTAGAATGCATGTTTAATAGAGATTCCAGGAAACCATTGGGAATTGTGGTAGCCTAGCACTATGATTTAGGTACATACTATTTTCACTGTATTGCAAAGTTACTCTGCTCTAATCCTTCCTTCTCAATGTAGTGATGGAGCTTCCATGGAAAAGTCTAAATGTTTATTCATAATCTTAAAAAGTTTCGAGGTTCGATGGCATATTTCACAGTTAAGTAATCATAATGGACTGCAATTTCATGAATAGGACAATTATTATACTGTAAGCTACGTTAGCCTTAAATTACAGTCCTTAGAAAGGCTGTACATTTTTCCTCACAGTAAGCAGAGGATTATGACTTGACATACCTTTTTAACAACTGTTCTAGGTTTCCCCATCGTCAAAGCGGATATTGTCTGCATTCCCATGTGCACAGCTACAGTGTACTCCTTACTCTTCAGGTCCTTTGTCAGTTTCAAGAATTCCTCATATCATCTTTTCTTTGATAAGGGGCTAGCTCTGCTGGGTCATATGTCAGGCTTTTCAAATGGAAAAGCCACTGACTTCGTCTCCCAACCCTTTTCTAAGGCCTCCTGTCAGATAGTGGTAGAGTAACACAATGTGTTGTGGGGCTATACTGAAGAGGTTGTTGTGATTGTGAAGGTGGTGAGAGGGCCATGTGCAGCCAACAAATCAATATCATCTCTGTATTCATTTTACAATTTGTTGTGTAGTTAGTCTCTTTTTTGATACAGCATTTCAGTGAAAGGGTCTTCACAGTCTTTAAATTATATTTATGTCACGATTCCTACCGAAGGTGGCTCCCCTTCCTGTTCGGGTGGTGCTCGGCAGTCGTCGTCACCGGCCTACTAGCTGCCTCTGATCCTTTTTCCCCCCTTGTCTGTTTATTAGTTACACCTGTGTTTCGTTAGGTTCATTGGTTAGGCTTTATTATCCAGCGAGCCCGCCTGCTGGGCATGCGGGATTATTTTCAGTGTACGATTGTGCACAACTGTAAGTCACGGTTGTCCGTGTATGTGTGTTTTGCTGAACTGTTTAGTTCCCTGTGCTTTGGGGCATTTGTTTGGGTTGGTGTCGTTTTCACCAGTGTGGTGAATTAAATGTATCGCTACCCTGAACTCTCTGTTTCCTGCGCCTGACTTCTTCCTCCACTACACCCCGGGCATTACAATTTAAGTGATTTGTAATTAAATAATTTAATGTCTGTTGTTTCTGATACAGTTTCCTTCCAGAATTCCATATAGGAGACGTGGTGGAAAAAGTACCCAATTGTCATACTTGAGTAAAAGTAAAGATACCTTAATAGAAAATGACTCAAGTAAAAGGGAAAGTCACCCAGTAAAAGTCTACTTGTGTAAAAGTCTAAAAGTATTTGGATTTAATATACTTAAGTATCAAAAGTAAATGCAGTTGCTAAAATATACTTACGTATCAAAAGTAAAAGTAGGAATCATTTAAAAGTCCTTATATTAAGCAAACCAGACGGCACAATTTTCCTGTTTTTTTTTAAATTTACGGATAGACAGGGTCACACTCCAACAATCAGACATCATTTAAAAACAAAGCATTTGTGTTTAGTGACTCCGCCAGATCAGAGGCAGTAGGGATGATCAGAGATGTTCTCTTGATAAGTGTGCGAATTGGACTATTTTCTGTCCTGCTAAGCATTCTGTATGTAACGAGTACTTTTGGGTGTCAGGGAAAATGTATGGAGTAGAAAGTACAGAATTTTCTTTAGGAATGTAATGAAGTAAATGTAAAAGTTGTCAAAAACATAAATAGTAAAGTGAAGTACAGATACCACCAACAACTACTTAAGTGGTTCAGTACATAGGAGTACTGTTGAAATTCACTGTTTTATCCACACCACATTTCTCTGTTTAGTCTGTAAGCCTTTAGGCATTTCCTTTCAATCTACCCAATGGCCTATATATAACCCAAAAAGCACAGAGATAACTGTGTACAAAGTTTGGAACACCTGTTAAGGCTAGATTGACACAGCATTGGGATTTCTTCTGAAACATTAGTATTCTCACCCTCTCAGCAGGTACTATAATTAATCCATCTTCCCTAATTACTAAATGATTAGCTATGTATCATAATTTTGTTGTTCTGAAGGTTTCTTTGTCTATTCATTTGGGGGCAAAACTGATATGAGTTTTGGATGCAATTAGTCATCATTAAAGATGTGGTTGTTGTTGTTGACAGTTCTAAAGGTTTGCTCAGGAGACAGATTAGCGGGGAATGTGTTTTGTAGAAAACCAAGACGATGCCTCTGATATTGGAATAGGGAGGGGGCGGAATGTTAATGACCTATACTGTATTTAGTAGCACCGTCCCTTGGGAATAGTACAACCTGGGTTACCTTCTGGGGTTTTAAATGGAAGTTTAGGTAGAGTGTGCATGTGAGTGTGCGTATATTAGGCATGTGTGTATAAATGCACGTATATCTAGATTATTGTTCCTGCTTCTGCTGATAATGAGTCAATTATCTCGATCATTTAGAGCTCAAAACAACTAAGCAGTTTGAAATGATGTGCAACTTTACAAATGCAGCCAGATCATTTGGTAATGCCCTATAGACATTGTGTTGTGTAGTAATTCTTCTCTCTGCTATGTCAGTAAGAAAATAGACAGGAGTGAAATTATGGAGCCACTATGGGGAACAGGAGCTAAAAAGATGTTATTTTGTTCTTTGTGGGATATCTAAATAGCTCGCCTGGCCTTGATTCTCTGCCAACATAAAAGCAGCTCAAAAATATCTGTACATTAGGAGGATGTTGAGCACAGATATTACTGCTTACACTAACCTGTGATCACACTATTTATGACCAAATATATGGAGATATTTGAGGACTCAACCATGAGAAGGAGATATTACCTGTGTTCCAGAGTGGCGATTCCCAATATCAATCAATCAATCAAATGTATTTGTAAAGCCGTTTTTACATCATCAGATGTCACAAAGTGCTTATACAGAAAACCAGCCTACAACCCCCAATGAGCAAGCAATGCAGATTTGTACAAATTTGCTCTCCAATGTCTCTGAGAGTTTCGGCAAGAAAACCTTTGCTTTGTAGATGTGACCCCAGTGAAATCATGGCTTGAAATGCTTACTGGGAGAAAAACATGTCACGGATAACAAATATTGATTGAGCAGCCAAACAATCGATAAACCGAGATTAGGAAATTAAATAGTCAGGTGAAACACAGACAGGCTTGTCCCCTAATTTCCCAGCGACTTGCCGCAAACATACATATTTATCAATGCACGCGCGCACACACACTCACACATGGACAAACACTCCCCCTTGTCCCATACAAACAGAACTTCACAAACACTGCTGTGTTCTATCCTTCACACTGGTAAGATTACCTTTCTGGTAAATTCCAGATAAATGTATAAAACAATTAAACAAATAAATTGTCCAGGCTGAGGATGAAGAAGGATTATGCTTTCATTGACACTAATAAAATGAAATAGCTGAACAATTGTATTAGCCAGGACAAATAATTGACAGGATATAGGACAGTTGAAGGACATTTGCCACTGAAACGATTCACATTCAATGTTTTCTATCATTGTCCACAATAATACGTTGTCCAAGGCCTGAGCTGGCCAACTGTATTGGGTGTGAGAAAGTGACTGCTATTGTAAATGAGATGTTTTGTGGAGTGCAATTGTGGTGCTGAAAACTTGCCATATAGTATGTTCCCTAGCACAGATTGATTGGTATATTTTTGTTTTTAAAGTGGTGTTGAGAAGTGCTTGATGTATTGCATGCTCACCCCATTTTTGGAGCATGACTAATTTACTGGTACTGGACACTGGTCTCAACTACCTCCAGCAACAACCTGGTGCCAGTCATTTCAATTCAAGTCGACCACAGCCAGAAGCACAAATACTGCATACAGTCGTGGCCAAAAGTTTTGAGAATGACACAAATATACATTTTCACAAAGTCTGCTGCCTCAGTTTGTATGATGGCAATTTGCATATACTCCAGAATGTTATGAAGAGGGATCAGATGAATTGCAAGTAATTGTAAAGTCCCTCTTTGCCATGCAAATGAACTGAATCCCCCAAAAAACATTTCCACTGGATTTCAGCTCTGCCACAAAAGGACCAGCTGACATCATGTCAGTGATTCTCTTGTTAACACAGGTATGAGTGTTGATGAGGACAAGGCTGGAGATCACTCTGTCATGCTGATTGAGTTTGAATAACAGACTGGAAGCTTCAAAAGGAGGGTGGTGCTTGGAATCATTGTTCTTCCTCTGTCAAACATGGTTACCTGCAAGGAAACACGTGCCGTCATCATTGCTTTGCACAAAAAGGGCTTCACAGGCAAGGATATTGCTGCCAGTAAGATTGCACCTAAATCAACAATTTATCAGATCATTAAGAACTTCAAGGAGAGCGGTTCAATTGTTGTGAAGAAGGCTTCAGGGCGCCCAAAAAGTCCAGTTAGCGCCAGGACCGTCTCCTAAAGTTGATTCAGCTACGGGATCGGGGCACCACCAGTACAGAGCTTGCTCAGGAATGGCAGCAGGCAGGTGTGAGTGCATCTGCACGCACAGTGAGGCGAAGACTTTTGGAGGATGGCCTGGTGTTAAGAAGGGCAGCAAAAAGCATGAGGGACAGACTGATATTCTACAAAAGATACAGAGATTGGACTGCTGAGAACTGGGGTAAAGTCATTTTCTCTGACGAATTCCTTTTCCGATTGTTTGGGGCATCCGGAAAAAAGCTTGTCCGGAGAAGACAAGGTGAGCGCTACCATCAATCCTGAGCATGCCAACAGTAAAGCATCCTGAGACCATTCATGTGTGGGGTTGCTTCTCAGCCAAGGGAGTGGACTCACTCACAATTTTGCCTAAGAACACAGCCATGAATATAGAATGGCACCAACACATCCCCGAGAGCAACTTCTCCCAACCATCCAGGAACAGTTTGGTGACGAACAATGCCTTTTCCAGCATGATGGAGCACCTTGCCGTAAGGCAAAAGTGATAACTAAGTGGCTCGGGGAATCAAAACATATCAAAACATTGATATTTTGGGTCCATGGCCAGGAAACTCCCCAGACCTTGATCCCATTGAGAATTTGTGGTCAATCCTCAAGAGTTGGGTGGACAAACAAAACCCCACAAATTCTGACAAACTCCAAACATTGATTATGCAAGAATGGGCTGCCATCAGTCAGGATGTGGCCCAGAAGTTAATTGACAGCATGCCAGGGCGGATTGCAGAAAAAGAAGGGTCAACACGGCATATATTGACTCTTTACATCAACTTCATGTAATTGTCAATAAAAGGTTTTGGCACTTATGAAATGCTTGTAATTATACTTCAGTATTCCATAGTAACCTCTGACAAAAAAAAATAACGACACTGAGGCAGCAGACTTTGTAGAAATTAATATTTGTGTCATTCTCAAAACTTTTGGCCACGACTGTAGTAAAGGAAATAACCCTGCTACTTGTCAAGCCACCACAGGCTGTAATTAGTATAATTTTAGACCCTGTTTACTGTTCAAATTATATTCTTTGAGTTGCATCATAGTATCATTATTGTGTTGGTGAAATTGCTGTAATTAGTACCCTGGTCACTATGCATTTGACACAACCTACAGTATTTGCATATTATGGATATGGTTTCTAAAAACACACCGGCAACAACACCATTTCCCCC
This sequence comes from Oncorhynchus kisutch, assembly GCF_002021735.2. Taxonomy (NCBI): domain Eukaryota; kingdom Metazoa; phylum Chordata; class Actinopteri; order Salmoniformes; family Salmonidae; genus Oncorhynchus; species Oncorhynchus kisutch. The sequence continues at coordinate 61,054,283 of NC_034186.2, forward strand.
ACTAGGTAGGTTTAAAAAAATAAGTCACCCACCCACACACACACAGCACTCTAGCCATTAGATGTTGACAGGCATTTGTGATTGCCAGTTGTTGGAATTGCAGCATTTGTAGCAGCTCTTTAAGGTTGGGAAATGGGCGAGAAAGTATCGCATTTAGGTTCATCCATTTCCCCTTGTAATGAGCCGACCTAGCGGGAATCTATCTAATAGCCAATTACATATGTCCTCCCACTCCCTGTCCATGTATGGGGAGCTTGGAGCGAGTTTTTTTTTACATGGTTGAGGAGCAATGTGAGGGAAATGTTCCTAGACACCATTTTAGGTGGGGAGATGAGTGTCACTCTTTATTTGTTAAATGTAACAAAGATGTTATTTAAAAATATATAGATGTATTTTTTTATTGAATTTTAAAACAATCTCCCTGCAGTGAAGCTCAACATTTACGTTACATTGAGTCATCTAGCAGACACTCCCATCCAAGCGACCCACAGGAGCAACCAGGGTCAAGCATCCTGCCCAAGGGCACATCGACAGATCTCACACCAAGTCAAACCAGCGAGTTGGTTACACCCAAGCTCCCAACCATCCAAGATCCCCCCCCCCCCCACCCACAGTTCCCCCAAGACCTGCCCCTGAACCATCCGAGATGCCCCCACAGTTTCCCTAAGACCTGCCCCTGAACCATCCGAGATGCCCCCACAGTTTCCCCCTCCACATTAAATGCACTATGCATTATGTTGGTTGAATGCTGTAACAACACAGAATAAAACAGCGGCATGATGGCAGTGACTGCCCATTAATCCTTATCACTTCTTATCCCTAATTTATTCACATGACTTTACTTAAAGAAAATATTCCGTTGTTGTGTATATTGTTTGGTTACTATATTATTTAATTCCATGTCATCATCTCATCTCTATAGAGCTGCTGTCTAACAAAATGGGAAATGTTTTATAGTTCTTCAAAGTAAATAAGGCACACTATTATGCAGGTTGACGTTTATTACCATGAGCCTTGTCCTGGAGGCAAAAGTGAGCAATTTCCCCTGTCAATACTCTAATGTCAATGGAATAATTGTTTTGGGTTAAACATTTATTTTATGAAAAATAAAACATAATTATTCGATAATTATTCAACTCCCTGAGTCAATAAATGTTTGAATCACCTTTGGCAGTGATTACAGCTGTGAGTCTTTCTGGGTAAGTCTCTAAGAGCTTTGCCCACCGGGATTGTACAATATTTGCACCTTGTTCTTTTTCAAATTTTTCAACCTTTGTCAAATCGGTTGTTGATCATTTCTAGGCAGCCATTTTCAAGTCTTGCCAAAGATTTTCAAGCCGATTTAAGTGAAAACTGTAACTAGTCCATTCAGGAACATTCAATGTTGTCTTAGTAAGTAACTCCAGTGTATATTTGGCCTTGTGTTTTAGGTTATTGTCCTGCTGAAAGGTGAATTTGTCTCCCAGTGTCTGTTGGAAAACTAACTAACCAGTTTTTCCTCTAGGATTTTGCCTGTATAGACCAGTTTTATTGCTTCTTTAACCAGGACAACAGTTTATTTATCCGATAAAATAAAAAATTAAAAAACATAATTCCACTTACACGTTATGTCACAAAATCTCAACAAAATGTCGAAAGAGTCAAGGGGTGTGAATACTCTCTGAAGGAAATGTATTTTCAGGTAGAGCTATGAAGCATCTGTTCTATATTTCTCCCCATCGCACGTTTTTCTCGCCCCACACAGACCGGATAAATAAGCTGTTGTCCTGATTAAAGAAGCAATAAAACTGGTCTATTTGTGGGTTCGATTACAGGCTCAAAATTGCCAGAATCAAAGAACCTTCTTCTGAAACTCGTCAGTCTATTCTGGTCCTGAGAAATGAAGGCTATTCCATGCCAGAAATTGCCAAGAAACTAAGGATCTCGTACAATGCTGTGTACTACTCCCTTCACAGAACAGTGCAAACTGGCTCTAATCAGAACAGAAAGAGGAATGGGAGGCCCCGGTGCACAACTGAGCAAGAGGACATTAGAGTGTCTAGTTTGAGAAACAGACACCTCACAAGTCCTCAATTGGAAGATTCATTAAATAGTACCCACAAAACACCAGTCTCAACGTGGAGACTCCGGGAGTTGCAAAGAAAAATACATATCTCAGACTGGACAATAAAAATAACAGATTAAGATGGGGAAAATAACACAGACACTGGACAGAGGAAGATAGGAAAAAAGTGTTATGTACAGATTAATCTAATTTTCAGGTGTTCGGATCACAAAAAAAATTAAATGAGAAAAGATGCTGGAGGAGTGCTTGATAACATCTATCAAGTATGGTGGAGGCAATGTGGTGGTCTGGGGATGCTTTGGTGTTGGTAAAGTGGAGATCTGTACAGGGTAAAAGGGATCTTGAAGAAGGAAAGCTATCACTCCATTTTGCAACGCCATGCCATACCCTGTGGACAGCGCTTAATTGGAGCCAATTTCCTCCTACAACATGACAACGACCCAAAGCACAGCTCCAAACTACGCAATAACTATTTAGGGAAGAAGCAGTCAGTTGGTATTCTGTCTATAATGGAGTGTCCAGCACAGTCACCGGATCTCAACCCTATTGAGCTGTTGTGGGAGCAGCTTGACCGTATGGTACGTAAGAAGTGCTCATCAAGCTAATCCAACTTGTGGGAAGTGCTTCAGGAAGCATGCGGTGAAATCTCTTCAGATTACCTCAACAAACTGACAACTAGAATGCCAAGGGTCTGCAAAGCTGTAATTGTTGCAACTGGAGGATTCTCTGACGAATGCAATACAATTATTATTTCAATTAAAAATCATTATTTATAACCTTGTCAACATCTTGACTATATTTCCTATTCCTTTTGCAACTCAGTTCATGTATGCTTTCATGTAATACAAGGACATTTCTAAGTGACCCCAAACTTTTGAACGGTAGTGTACATGTAATCTGTTTGACTCTATGACGCTCACAAGCCACACGAGTAGTTAGAAGGTAAAGGAGTTCTTGGAACATCATAGGAAATCCCAGGACATAATGTCTATAACACTGTAATAAGCTCACATAGTTGCGGTCACAAACTCCAAACTCACTGGAAAAACTGTGCGGATACTATTCTATGTAACAATAGATTACTATCCAGGCATTCCACAAAATGGAACAATTACATTTTTAAAAGTATAACGCCTAAGACAGTCAGTAATGACAAAGAGTTTAAATTGGAAGAGATGAACAGTAATGCTCGTTAACGTCGGTCCTTATTTTTATAAATGTTTTATTTGTCAATAAAACTCATTAATGAAACTGTTTATGTCATATTGTCACATTGTTTTGTGTTTTACTTGTAGCTCTGGTTGTCCTGAAAAGACCATTGTAAAACACTTAATTGTGATGCTAAATATAAGTGCTGGACATGCAAATAAATTAGTGAAAAAAACACTGAATTTTGCTGGGGTCCTCGGACCTGATGAGGTTTTAATGGTTGGGCGTAGACAAAAGGTCACCCCCATTTTGTTACTAATGCCTGTGTTTCTCTTCCTGGTTTCTTCCTTCCTCTCTTTATTTCTAAGTCATCATCACTCCTGAAGTCTGCCTCCATTTTCTGTCCTTCCCCCTCTGTCATCCTCATCTTCAATCTTTCCTTTCTTCTCCTGTCAGCCTCTGTTCTTCCTTCCTTCTCTCTTTCTCCTGCTGTCTCTCTTGCTTCCTCATCCCCTTAATCTCTCTCTCTCTCTCTCTTTATCCTGTTCTTTGTTCCTGTCACCCTCTCTATGTTAGTAATGACCTCTGTCATTGAAGGGGATGTGGTAGGATAGCGAGGGTGGTGTTTTGGCTTTCTACAATTATGTTAAAGTTGTCTCACACACACATTCGCGCGCACTAGCACACAATTATTCACACACTCGCACACACTCACACAAATATACTATCCACCCACAACCACATACTTTGACATTGACACCGTACATTTACACCATTGACATGTTCACTTCCTCAGATCTCCTTTAGATTATCAAGAGTGATGAGGATGGTTCCTACCTGCCCTGCAATCATATCATCTCTTGAGCATTATAGTGAGTATAATCAAAGCCATTTCAAAGGCTGAAGGACACGATTGAAAGAGTCAAGGACCCTTATTTAGGAAAGATTTCTGACAGATAGAAACTTGCCACTTCATCTTGTGTGTGTTGTGAAGAGAGGGAGCATAGAAAGGAGAAAGAGAACGACGAGTAGAGGAAGGACAACCTTGGAGAAGGACAACCTAGACAGACTTTGCCCTTTCAGACCAATGTCCACATGAATTTATCTTTTCAGAGCAATATGAAAAATATCCACCTTTTTCCAGGAATGAAATTAAATCTCTCAGTGCAGCAATTTCGGAAGCAGGATTGAATAATTACTGTAAATCGGTCACAACGTTTTAAAGGCAAAAACACCTAGCTTTATAAAAGCTTGGAAATTATGAGTCTCCAGGATATGATAAAGAACAGGTAGGAATATTGAAAGCTTCCAGCAGGTCATGAAAGGGAAACACTGTAGTTAATTGTGACATTTAATGGTTAGCTGTAAGGAGATGTGTGTGAAATAGTCTCTTGATGGTTTCCACAATACAGAATGAATGACTGACCAGATTAACCTTTGTCACTGAAATGTTTGGCTGTTCAGTTACACGTAACAGGATTCTCAACTAAAGTCTAACTTAGTGTTAGAGTACAGAAGTTGAGAATTATGATGCCTGTCACGTGACCTTGGAGGTGTAGTAACGTGGACACCTGAGAATACAGTCATGCTTTGTTGTAATGTGAGCTGACCCTATTCTTGAGTTTTAGTTTTATTTGCTTGATGTTTCATCGTCTGAACCCAGGCAACGGCCGTTGTTTCATTCATAATTCACAAGTTTGGATATTTTGCTCAAGCTTTGATTCCTTTTGAATGAGAAAGTTAATCTTCAATTGCAGTGCATTCAGCTCATGGCTCGATGTGTTACCACATGAGACTCTCCCTCCCTATGCTGCTGCTGCTGTCATGCAGGCTAAGTAGCCAACAGAGGGTTAGACTGTTTACGTTCTGCCACAGACTCCTGCGTTTCGCTAGGACACTAATCCTGTCATGTTCCCTCAGTGACGCAAATACAAAACCACACACAGCCTCTGCAAGGTCAGGACAACCTCATTGAGTTCCCTCCGAATCACGCCGCCAGCCACTCGCCATTAAATTGGACCGCCTCGGGTTCGGTGACAACCATGGTTTGAAAATTTGTCATGACAGGTAGGTGTCACTTCCTTCCTGGTGTTTTTTTTTTAGCAGCAAAATCTGATTATATACCAGTGGACCAATTGACAGCCTGGCATGGTCGCCACCCACAACCATCTATTGTCTCCCTATCTATCCCAGGGTGCGCTCTGATTCATGCACTCTTTCTCTTTCTGAGGCAGCCTCTCCCTCAGCTCAGCTAATCACCCCTATACATTGCTCTCTCTCCCCAGAAGCTCTGAGAAGACTCTTTATCGCTCCCATATACTTATGTATACTTGTGGTTTCTTGTACATCTCCTTAGAACTTTAGACCAATAGCAGAGCTACTGAAATTGGGAACCTGTCAGCTTGGTTGCTTTTCAAAGAACTTGATGAACTTGCCTGGTATATAATGGTCCATTGATTCGTTTGCATTCAAGTCTATGTAAAGTCAGTTATTAGAGCTATCGTTGCCATAATGTGCAAGATAACTAAAATAAGCTAAGTGTTTCCCCTGAAGCAGTATTGTATTGCTGAATAACATCAAATAAAATACTGAGCTGGATTGTCGGGGTTGATAAACTTGTAGGCTGGTGTCAGGCTCAGTCCCTTGTAACAGTCACATCCCCAGTCCCAAACTGAGTAGAGAAGTCATCACAGTTTAAATTTCATGCAGAGATGGAGCCCTTCGTAGAGATACATCCCCTCTGGCATGAAGATATTAGCAGTGAGTTGTGGTGTGACTGACAAAGCGAGCATTACTGTTAATCTATTCCAATTTAAACTCTTTGTCATTACTGACTGTTGTAATGAACATGATGGTAGACAGAGAGCTGGTTTCAAGCGCAGGGCGCAGCAGTTGTTTATTGTAAAGGACCACAGGAGGAGGCAGGTAGCTGGGTCCAGGGGCAGGCAGAAGGTCATACACAGGGTGTCCAAAAGGGCAACAGTACAGGCAGGGAAAAGGCTAGTAACATCATCTAGTAGATCAGGCAATAGGTTGAGAACAGGAAATCCGATAGGCTAAAGTACAGGCAGGGGAAAGGCAAACTATCATACACGGGAGGATTAAATTACGGTGGCGACAGCGCTCCGAATAGAAGTGTGTCACAAAACAAACAATACCTCACAGTGATGGGGTGCAAAGAACGGAACTAAATAGTGTGTGGTAATGACAGTGTGAACAGGTGATCAGAATTCAGGTGCCTGGGATCTGGAGAGTGAGCTGCGTTCAGGGGATCTAGGTGTTTGAGAGTGTGAGTTGGAAGCAGACGTTACAACTGTCTTAGGCGTTATACTTTTTAACATGTACTTGTTCCTTTTTGTGGAATGTCTGGATATGAATGTATTATATATAATAGTTGTTTTTCTGCACAGTTTTTCTAGTAAAAATGTCTTCACAGAAGTTCTTTATGTAATATCAAATTAGGATGAATTATGATGGCAATATACATACAGTATATTATTGTGGTGCTGTATATGTTTCAAGAACCTTCCTTTTTCCTTTAATATAGCAGGCGACTTTCGATTCAATAAATGTGGGACCACATTGAATTTTTACACTTCATTGCAAACTGCATGCAGTGAAGTTTCCCATCTTACTGTAAATGTTTTCACGGAACTACCTCCAGCTAAAGTTTTACAGGGGAAACATACATGTAGATAAAGTATCATGTGTTTTGAATAAATGTGTAGAATACATGAATGTAGTGTACAGTACACTATTGATAGACATTCATAGCAACACACACAGCTTCTCGTATAATTAGCACGTACGTATGTTGAACAAGAGACACATTTTTCTCTCCCCATGACCCGCCTCTCAGTGTGTCAACACTTAGGAGCTATAATTCCTCACCCCGCACTCCCACGATATTCCCAAATCTATAGAATCACCCCCTGGGTCTCCCCACCTCCCCTAACCCTCACACCCAGCTTATTTCCCCAAATGAACTACCAAGTCCCACTCTTTCCGTGCCGTCCCCCTCCTCCCCCCTAAACCAACATTTGGTCTTCATTTAGAAATAATTTACTGGTGGGCCTGGGGCTGTACAGACACGCTAGCCCCACTGCTAATGGGACTTGACTGTGGGAGAGTAAGGCAGGAAAAGTGTGTGGTAGGGTTATAGGAGGGGGTTGTGGAGAGAAATTCCCTGCTTCTATAAATCAAAACCAGTTTTGAGAAGAGGGGCACCAGAGAGGGGTTTAGAGGGAGTTAAAGCTTCCATAGTTTACAGCCAATGGCAGCAGCCGCCTGTTAAAACCAAGCACCACTGGCTTTTATTTATTTACTTGAGCAATTTAACCTTTATTTCACCAGGAAGTCTCTGGTGGCGAGGGGGGGGGGGGGGGGTCAGAGAAAGAGTGCTGTCAACTTTTAGGCTTGATTACCCTCATGTTCATGCACATAGCCCAGAAGTTGCAAGACCAGCTCAAATTCTTGATTAAAGACATGTCATCTTCAAAGCGTTGACTCTCATCAATAATGATCAACATTAGCAGCCCCAGTAAAAGTGACAGCATTAGTATTATTTATCCTAGCAATTTACTTGGAGGATTCAAGTTAGTTCTATAGGTTATGTGATGAAGAGACTGGTTCTTTGCTTTGGTATGGTCTGCTGACCTTTCAACACCACATTACTTTTCTTTCTGAAAATGCACCCTCCTCGTTTTTACTAGGACTATAGCATATTGTATGTGCAACAAGTCAAGTCAAGGCTGGGAACAGGACCTAAAAGTTATTTGGAGGACAGGGTCCTCATCACTGCCCTGTGTGATTCAGGGTTTCCTTCAGACCAGATGGATGAGTAACCTCTACTGACCCTCCAACACCATTTTCAGCAGCAACCTCATTTTCCCAGAGGGTCTGCCATCCAACTGTTGGCTTGGTCTAACCTTGCTTAGTATCAGATGAAAGCCAACGGAGGGATACAGGGTGGTGTGGCCAATAGCAGAAAAAAATTGATGTTAATATCTGCATGCAGACATTTAGACTTTTAATCTCAGTTTGTCCTCTGTCAGGCAGAGAAGACTGTTACAATTCTAATCATTTTCTTTACTCAGGAATGTTGTCTCATTCACACACAGCTGTTTCTACAGGTTTGTGTTATTGAGTGTATATTATCCAAGGGGGATAAACATCAAAGCTGATGCCCAGGTATTGAAAGGTGGACAGAGTCTTGTGACATTACACCATAATGCCTGCAGTGGTTTCTGAGGCACAGTTTTGGTCATGTCAGGGAATAGACTAAGAGCATCATTCCAGCCTAGCTGTCTTCAGACAGGAACCCTCTAGGACACCTTGTATGGTGACAGTAATGAGCACAGGGTGTGGGTGCCATTGCCACGTGAGCCTGGCACCATGCCCACAGGGGCTCCGTACCACTCCATGCAGCGCCAGCCTGATTTATGTTCTCTCTAATAGGAACCAGCGGCGTCTCCGGGAAAGATTTAAGCTGATGCCACCTTCAGCTCATTCACATGCAACGGTGGTCAACCATGAGAGAGCGAGACAGAGAGGAGTGAGAGAGAGAGATGCAGACAGATAGAGAGATATGGAGGGAGAAAGAGATAATGGGAGTTGAACTGGGGCTTGTGTATAAGAATCAGTGTGTATAATAGGTCAATTCTAGTGGCTTTTTGGGGGCATTGAAACAAACACTTCCTCCACTTCTATTTGACAAAGTAATAGCATTCATTCTATATCAACATTTGACCATAAAATGAAATGTGACCTCGCAAAATCAAACAAAACAGTTATTTCTTTGTATATATTTTTATCTCATTTTTACATCTACGGACTGAACATACTCTCATGCAAACCCCAATGCAGTATGGATCTGCTATTTTTTTTAACATTTTAGAACCGTAACTCCCTTCAAAAGCTATCCTGCTAACTAGCTACTAGCTAGTAGTCAGTTAACCATCACCGTTAACATCTGCCAGCTTCAGCCCGGTCAACTCCTGCCAGCCTGCACAGCACAATTTTAACCCAGAGCATATCGGACTGCTTTTCCCTACCATATCTCCAGATTCCTACCGCAAACTCTGAACCTTTACTCCGGATCATCGCAGTTAGCTAGCTGCTATCCGAATGGCTACTCCTGCCTAACGTCTCTGTCCCGAAGAAAGCACCAGTTAGACTGGAGCTAGCCTCGAATCTAGGCCCATCTCCAGGCTAGCTGAAGAGATCTATCAAGCAATTCCTGGGCTTCAATTACCTCTTTTGCCAATAGGCCTGCACCGCCGATCCATCACGACTGGTCTACCGAGGTAACCATCCGAGGAGATTTCTGTCCCGAAGCAAGCACCAGTTAGCCTGGAGTTAGCCTTAAGCTAGGCCCATCTCCCGGCTAGCCGAAGAAATCCATCAGATAATCCCTGGGCTTCAATTCTTCTTTTGCCAATTGGCCTGGACCCTTTGCTGCCGACACGGTGCCCCACCGATCCATCACGACTGGTCTGCAGACGTAACCGCCCGAGGGGGTTTCAACAGGCTCCCCCTTTGCGACGTGCCCCTGAGGCCCATCTGCTAGCCTGATGCTCTCCCCGACCTGCTAGCTGTCTGAATCTCTGTGCCACCAGCTCGCCTAGCTACTCACTCGACCCTATGATTACTCAGCTACACCTGCCTCTCCCTAATGTCAATATGCCTTGTCTATTGCTGTTTTGGTTAGTCATGTTTGTCTTATTTCACTGTAGAGCCTCCAGCCCTGCTCAATATACCTTAGCTAGCCCTGTTGTTCCACCCCCCCCCCCCCCCCCCCCACACACATGAAGTGACCACACCTGGCTTAAATGGTGCTTCTAGAGACAAAACCTCTCTCATCGTCACTCAATGCCTAGGCTTACCTCTACTGTACTCACATCCTACCATACCCTTGCTGTACATTATGCCTTGAATCTATCCTTCCGTGACCAGAAACCTGCGCCCTTTACTCTCTGTTCCAAACGCACTAGACGACCAGTTATTATAGCCTTTAGCCGTACTCTTATCCTACTCTGTTCCTCTGGTGATGTAGAGGTTAAGCCAGGCCCTGCAGCCCCAAGCATCATTCCCATTGCCCAGGCGCTCTCATTTGTTGACTTCTGTAACCGTGAAAGCATTAGTTTCATGAAGCCTCCTCCCTAAGTTTGTTTTATTCGCTGCTTTAGCACACTCCGCCAACCCGGTTATCCTAGCCGTGTCTGAATCCTGGCTTAGGAAGGGCACCAAAAATCCTGAAATTTAACCCTACCCCGGCCAACACCTCAGCACCCCCTGCAGCAACTTGCAACTTGCCCCCCCCCCCCCCCTCACCCCTGAGACACCTTCCACCCAAACTGTTATAGACCTATATCCATCCTGTCCTGCCTTTATAAAAATTTAAAGCCAAGTTAATAAACAGATCACCGACCATTTCAAATCTCACCGTACCTTCTCCACTATGCAATCTGCTTTCCGAGCTGTTCATGGGTGCGCCTCAGCCACGCTCAAGGTCCTAAAAGATATCATAACCGTCATCGATAAAAGACAGTACTATGCAGCCGTCTTCATCGACCTGGCCAAGGCTTTCGACTCTATCAATCATCGCATACTTATCGGCAGACTCAATAGCCTTGGCTTCTTAAATGACTGCCTTGCCTGGTTCACCAACTACTTCTCAGATAGAGTTCAGTGTCAAATCGGAGGGCCTGTTGTCCGGACCTCTGGCAGCCTCTATAGTGGTGCCACAGGGCTCAATTCTCGGGCCGACTCTTTTCTCTGTATATATCAATGATGTCGCTCTTGCGGCTGGTGATTCTCTGATCCATCTCTACGCAGACGACACCATTCTGTATACATCTGGCCCTTCTTTGGATACTGTGCTAACAAACCTCCAAACGAGCTTCAATACCATACAACACTCCTTCCGTGGCCTACAATTGCTTTTACGTGCTAGTAAAACTAAGTGCATGCTCTTCAACTGATTGCTGCCCACACCCTCCCACCCAACGAGCATCACTACTCTGGACAGTTCTGACCTAGAATATGTGGACAACTACAAATACCTAGGTGTCTGGTTAGACTGTAAACTCTCCTTCCAGACTCACATTAAGCATCTCCAATCCAAAATTAAATCTAGAATCGGCTTCCTATTTTGCAACACAGCCCCCTTCGCTCATGCCGCCAAACATACCCTCGTAAAACTGACTATCCTACTGATCTTTGACTTCGGCGATGTCATTGACAAAATAGCCTCCAACACTCTACTCAGCAAACTGGATGCCGTCTATCACAGTGCCAACCGTTTTATCACCAAAGCCCCATATACTACCCACCACTGTGACCTCTATTCTCTCATTGGCTGGCCCTCACTACATATTCGTCGCCAAACCCACTGGCTCCAGGTCATCTATGTCTTTGCTAGGTAAAGCCCCGCCTTATCTCAGCTCACTGTTCACCATAGCAACAACCACCCATAGCACACGCTCCAGCAGGTATATTGTACTAGTCATCCCAAAAGCCAACGCTTCCTTTGGCTGCCTTTCCTTCCAGTTCTCTGCTGCCAATGACTGGAACGAATTGCAAAAATGTCTGAAGCTGGAGTCTTATATCTCCCTCTCTAACTTTAAGCATCAGCTGTCATAGCAGCTTACCGATCACTATACCTGTACACAGCCAATCTGTAAATAGCACACCCGACTACTTCATCCCCATATTATTACTTACCCTCTTGCTCTTTTGCACCCCAGTATCTCTACTTGCACATCATCATCTGCACATTTATCACTCCAGTATTAATGCTAAATTCGTAATATTTTCGCCTCTTTGGACTATTTCTCTTTGGCCTACCTCCCTACTCTTCTACATTTGCACACACTGTACATAGATTTTTCTATTTTTATTTTATTTGGTGTTATTTACTGTACGTTTGTTTATGTGTAACTGTGTTGTTGTTTGTGTCGCACTGCTAAGCTTTATCTTGGCCAGGTTTCAGTTGTAAATGAGAACTTGTTCTCAACTGGCCTACCTGGTTAAATAAAAGTGTTCTCAACTGGCCTACCTGGTTAAATAAACGTGTTCTCAACTGGCCTACCTGGTTAAATAAAAGTGTTCTCAACTGGCCTACCTGGTTAAATAAAAGTGTTCTCAACTGGCCTACCTGGTTAAATAAAAGTGTTCTCAACTGGCCTACCTGGTTAAATAAAGGTGTTCTCAACTGGCCTACCTGGTTAAATAAAAGTGTTCTCAACTGGCCTACCTGGTTAAATAAAGGTGTTCTCAACTGGCCTACCTGGTTAAATAAAGGTGAAATAAAAAAAGAAAATAAAAATTCAAAGGTTCAATAAAAAATACTGTTTTCTCTTTCTCTCTCCATCTCTCTCTCTCTCTCTCCATCTCTCTCTCTCTCTTTCCATCTCTCTCTCTCTTTCCTCTTCACTCTCTCTCTCTCCATCTCTCTCTCTCTCTCTCTTTACTTTTCACTCTCTCTCTCTCTCTCTCTCTCTCTTTCCTTTTCACTCTCTCTCTCTCCATCTCTCTCTCTCTCTTTCCTTTTCACTCTCTCTCTCTCTCTCTCTTTCTCTCTCCATCTCTCTCTCTCTCTCTTTCCTTTTCACTCTCTTTCTCTCCATCTCTCTCTCTCTTTCCTTTTCACTCTCTCTCTCTCTCTCTCTTTCTCTCTCCATCTCTCTCTCTCTCTCTTTCCTTTTCACTCTCTTTCTCTCCATCTCTCTCTCTCTTTCCTTTTCTCTCTCTCTCTCTCTCTCTCTCTCTCTCTCTCTCTCTCAGTGGATTTGGTACACTCGTACATTCATGTCATTACATCTGTGGCTATTTCTGAATATGAAAGGCTGTATCCTGCCATTTAAAAGAATGTCACTTATTCTTTAGAAATGGAGACCATTTAATATAGAGATGAGAACCTGCAGGTTAGAAACATAAACAGCGACACTCACTAAGCACATTAGCTGGGAGAAACAGCCTTTGCGTGGGCGGAAAAGGTTAGCGCATCCATACGGCATAAACAGAAACAGCATTACCATATTTCACCGCCTCACCAACAAATGAATATCTCTTGTTTTTGAAGTGTTGCTTTTATGACTACAGTGCCATTGAAAGGGAAAGAATAAGGTTGAACCATTAGATTATCCATCACAAAAAGTCCCAATATGACCATGAGACACAGTGGTTTATGTAGGTAACTTTTTATTAACTTTTTATTAGCTCAGTATGGCTCCCGAGTCGTGTAGCGGTCTAAGGCACTGCCTCTCAGTGCTAGAGGCGTCACTACAGATCCTGGTTCGATTCCATGCTGTATCACAACCGGCCGTGATTGGGAGTCCCATAGGGCGGTGCACAATTGACCCAGTGTTGTTAGGGTTTGGCCGGAGTAGACCGTCATTGTAAATAAGAATTTGTTCTTAGCTTACTTGCCTAGTTAAATAAAGGTTACATTTTTCTGTTGCAACTCTGATGTTCTCCAAACAGTGATGTATTGATGAAACAGAGAAGACATTCACATAATGGTAAAGTTCTCTAAAGGCAAGATAGTTTTTTTTTACTTCAAAGTCGATCTCACGTCTCCAAGTCATCAGTCCCGACACCTACAGTACTAGGATGTGGAATACAACAAAGAGTACCAAGCAAGCCCAATATTTGATTTTTAATGTCTTTCAAGTACTTTGAAAGTATCAAAGCTCACTGTACCTATGTATATGTAGTATTCCAACTCTCTAGATAGTTTTTTAATGATTCCACCCCTATAACCTCTGTTGGAGTGGGTGATATGAATTCATTATTCTGAGCAAAACACATGCAGGGCTCTTGTTAACCTCACACCCGGAGTGTGTTTCTGGGTTTGTGATTCTCTCCCTGTTGGTGGAGTCCTCTTCTCTTCTCATGTCTTCAGTTCACATCCTCTTTGAAGCCAGTCATATTTGAGAGGGTCTAGTTGGGGTTAGAAGATTCACATATGATGTTGTCTGATCACTTCCACATTTGGGGAGTTGAAAAGCTTCAGATTCTGATGGAAGGTTAAATTAGGGATTTTTTTCCATAATTGGTGTCCAAGGCCACCTACACCTTCCGGTGTATCCTTGAAGTTGGGGAGAGCTTTTTTGCCCACTCTCATTGATGTGTCTGTCAGAAAATGGTCCTCAGGCTGAAGTTAAGTAACCGTAAAGTGTCACTAAGTTTACCATGAATCAGACTCATTCACAGCCTGATGCTTAAATACTTAAAGGGTCAATCTGCACTTGCTACATCCATTTTTGGACATATAAGTTAACGATATGTACCCATTAATTCTTGAAGAAACGTATAAATTCCTCATAAGCTTAGTTCAACTGTCATACCCCATCAGAACCCAAAATACAAATGGTTTTACTCAAGTGTTTGTAAACAATGTAAATGTAAACAAACAACATATAGACAAAAAAAATTATACCATGTACATTTTGATATCATGTAAATGGTGGCATTTCTCCAGCCTTATCTCTCAGCTTTTTAGCAAAACAGTAGCAGAGATAAGCTTTTGTTATTGTTTCAACTGCTGATTACCCCTTTAAAGCCAATCAAGAAGGGACGCTATCCTATTCCACTGCCTTCCTCTTACAATATATTCTTCTTAATTAAGACCAAATACATGAGGCCCTGTTGGTAATTACTAATCAGACTTTTATCACAGTTAAGGTGAACTGGGTGTCTAGATGTTGAAAGATGGGAAGGGGGGGCGGGGTGGTGGTTTGTCACATGCTCAAAGTTAAGAGCCAAAGGCACTGTTGGTTGAAAATGAGAGGAGACAAATTTCAGGTCAATCAACCCATTCCCATTTACTACCTTTCAGAATCACTAATTACAGGAAGGTGAATAGTCAACAGCTTCACTGTGGCTTACTATCCTAGCCACAGAGGATCACTGGATTGCGTGTGAATATTCATCTAAACACACACCAATACAATACAGCCATTCAAATGAGCACTTCAATGAATGTTCTAGTGGAGACATTGTTTAGTGATCACTGACAGCCAGGTGAGTGGCCCAGACAGAGACTAACTTTGAGTTTTGCTCTCTACCCACTGTGCCGCCTCAGGGCAGTTCAGTGTCGTTTGAAGACTAAACGCATCCTCATACATCTGTCAGCTTCCCACATACAAATGTAGATCAATGGAAAACAGGTGACAGCTGAACGCCTTTATGAATTTGGATATTCTTAATGTGTTGAACATTGCCAGTCTGGCTACAGTCTCCTACTCTGCTCTGGAGAGAGATCCTCATTGCTCTACACAGGGGCAGTAGGCCGAAAGGTTAGACAAAAGCCCATAATCCTTTGCACCAGCATTGTTTCCTTCTGTTAGATTTCCTACATGACTAGATAGTTAAATAGGAGCTGACTTCTGTAACCAAACATTTCAGGAATGTTAGCTGTTTGCGGTCATGGAACTGTCCAGAGTCAGTTTCCCAATAGCACTGAAACTTAGGCTTACGTGTGTTTTAATGATGCATCTTTCCTACAGCGGCCGAAGATGTAATACGCGTTTTACAAAACACCACGCAGAGAGAATGTTTGATAAGTGCATCGTTGAGGCATGTGTCTATACTGATAGGATCAAAAGAAAGGAAGCACTGCTCTTGGATCAGGGTTCTCCCTTTCCAATCTTACCTTAACATTAGAATTATTCCATAATACTGACAACGCATCAGCTCCTAGAGAGATATCACCTATGGCTACAAATATTAGCTTGTCTTATTCTAATGCGTACCCCATAATAATTCACTAAATCAAATTTGCCACATAAGTTCGCACTTGTTCCACATCATGAAATATATTGAGGCAAAAATGAGGGACAGTAACGTACAAATACTGTAGCGAAATAAAACAATTGATTGAACATGACATTGATTTTAGTATGATTGAAATACATACAGTACCAGTCAAAAGTTTGGCCACACCTACTCATTCAAGGGTTTTTCTTTACTTTTACTATTTTCTACGCTGTAGAATAATAGTGAAGACATCAAAACTATGAAATAACACATATGAAATCATGTAGTAACAAAAAAGTGTTAAATAAATCTAAATGTATTTTAAATTTGAGATTCTTCAAAGTAGCTACCCTTTGCCTTGATGACAGCTTCGCAAACTCTTGGAATTCTCTCAACCAGCGTCATGAGGTAGTCACCGGAATGCATTTCAATTAACAGGTGTGCCTTGCTAAAAGTACATTTGTGGAATGTCTTTCCTTCTTAATGCATTTGAGCCAATCAGTTGTGTTGTGACAAGGTAGGGGTGGTACACAGAAGATAGCCCTATTTGGTAAAAGAACTGTGAAAGTTTATTCAAGTGCAGTTGCATAAACCATCAAGCGCTACGATGAAATTGGCTCTCATGAGGACCGCCACAGGAAAGGAAGACCCAGAGTTCCCTCTGCTGCACAGGATAAGTTCATTAGAGTTACCAGCCTCAGAAATTGCAGGCCAAATAAATGTTTCGCAGAGTTTAAATAACAGACACATCTCAACATCAACTGTTCAGAGGAGACTGTGTGAATCAGGCCTTCATGGTCGAATTACTGCAAAGAAACCACTACTAAAGGACAGCAATAATAAGAAGAGACTTGCTTGGTCCAAGAAACACAAGCAATGGACATTTAGACCAGTGAAAATCTGTCCTTTGGTCTGATGAGTCCAAATTTTAGATTTTTTGTTCCAACCACGTGTTTTTATGATGAGTAGGTGAATGGATGATCTCTGCATGTGTGCTTCCCACCATGAAGCATGGAGGAGGAGGGGTGATGGTGTGGGGGTGCTTTGCTGGTGACACTGTCAGAGATTTATTTAGAATTCAAGGCACACTTAACCAGAATTCTGCAGCGATACACCATCCCCTCTGGTTTGTGCTTAGTGGGACTATCATTTGTTTTTCAACAGGATAATGGCCCAACACACCTCCAAGGTGTGTAAGGACTATTTGACCAAGGAGAGTGATGGAGTGCTGCATCAGACCTGGCCTCCATAATCCCCCAACCTCAACCCAATTGAGTTGGTTTAGGATGAGTTAGACCGTGGAGTGAAGGAAAAGAAGCCAACAAGTGCTCAGCATATGTGGGAACTCACTGTTGGAAAAGCATTCTCTGGTTTAGGGAATGCCAAGATTGTGCAAAACTGTCATCAAATCAAAGGGTGGCTCATTTGAAGAATCTAAAATCTAAAATATATTTTGATTTGTTTAACACTTTCTTGGTCACTATATGATCCCATATGTGTTATTTCATAGTTTTGATGTCTTCACTATTATTCTACAATTTCAGAAAATAATAAAAATTAAGAAAAACCAATGAATGAGTAGGTGTGTCAAAACTTTTGACTGGTACTGTAGGTCTATGTAGATAATACTGTATTTATCTTTTAATACAGTCATCTCGTTTTTTAAACATTTGAAGCGTCTTGATATCCTTCGCTTATTATTCAAAGAAATTGGCAGCTTTGTATTTATTGTCACTGTCACTATCAGGTTTCAGGTATGGCCCAGATGCAGACAGTGTCGAAGATTTAAAAGTTTATTTCTAGTACTGGGGCAGTAAAACAACAGGTCAAAGGCAGGCAGAGGTCAGTAATCCAGAGAGGATGTAAAAGGTCCAGAACGGCAGGCAGTCTCAAGGTCAGGGCAGGCAGGGGTCAATAATCCAGTGAGGTGGGGCAAGGTATAGAATGGAAGGCAGGGTCAGGGCAGGCAGAACGGTCAAAACCGGGAAGGACTGGAAAACAGGAGCAAGAACAGACAGGAGCAGTGGAACAAACACTGGTAGGTTTCACAAAACAACATGAACTGGCAACAAACAAACAGAGGACACAGGTATAAATACACAGGGGATAATGGGGAAGATGGGCGACACCTGGAGGGGGGTGGAAACAAGCACAAAGACAGGTGAAACAGACCAGGGTGTGACAGTCACATGTGTTATCTGCGGTCACAGAAAGACAGATTGTGTTTAGCGGATATCTTCTGTGTATAAAGTGATGGGGAAGGGCAAAAAAGCATCTAATGATGTACTTAGCTGTTCTACAAGTGGTCTGGGGCAGTCATTAATTAAGTAACGAGTGTGTTCAAGATAAACTTAATAACAATGCTTTTGGAAAACCAGGCCCAGGAACGTTAGCCGTTTGTTATCACACAACCTTCCAGCCACGTTAGCTGTTTGCCTACACGAAACCTTTAATAGAAAGCTGAATATGACAATATAGGGCTTTATCTCAGGTTTTCCTATGCAGATGGGTCTAAGTCCTGTCTTTAAATCTCACTGCAGAATCTCCCCTTAATGTTTAGGATAAGACTAGCAGGTCATTATCTCTCCCCTTGTGTGCCTTTAGAGGCCCCTGGATAAAATGGGCAATCCTGCTCTCTGCCTGTATCCATATTTTTGCATACACCTAGCAGGTCATTACCTGATCAGGGTCTTACTGGCCAAAACCGGGTACTAGAGGGAGGCGGAGGTGAGGGGATCATGGCTCAACTTGTCGTCTTCCTGGATCTAGGAAGTTGGTGGAGGTGGAAGGAGTGTTATGGCTAAACCTGCTTCACCTGACCTGATTTCTGCTCTGGTGGATGACGTATCTCCTACCTTCGCCACCTCATTCCCTCAGGAAAGTTGAAAGGAAAGCTGTGAGCAGAGGGATGTCACCTACACTAGTTAAATGTCCCCATTTTGACACTCCTCCTCCCTTTCCTCCTCCTCATGTCTGAAATATTCAAATGCCAGCGGCGTGGGGATATTGCGAGAGTCTGATTTGATCAAACGCAGACATCTGGCTGGCCCGCTGTAATTCTCCAGAGAGCGAAACTGGAAGTGACAGAGTGCAATCACCATCTCTCATCTCCCAATGAGGAGAATGGGCAGCAGGCGATTGAGTGGCCGACCGGCCGTAGCATGTTGCTGTGTCGATATTATTGAATTATGCCTCGACAAGAAGCTACACGCTCTCAGCCATGAAGTGCTGTAGATGGTGTGAATGCTGGGTGAGGTCTTGCTGTTGTTTGGCTTTGAAACCTTGCAGTAAGTACATCTTAGGATGTACTATAACAGTTAAAGGACGTGATAGGAATACATTGGTTATCACACAATGATGGAACCTGCTGAGATGAACAGTAGGCCTGCCTTGTTTCTTTCTCCATCCCTCCTCTCTCCCTCTGCTCCTCTCTAACCTTTATTTTATCTACACGTGTTAGCTCATGCAACGGCCCCTCTTTCACCCAAGGTAATTGTTACAAGGACGACAATTATGGAAAAGCAGCGGACCCGCTAGATGAATCAGGTCAGGGATCTGACGGAAATTACACAGCAATATAACAGGCCCCATATTGTTATGCAGATAAATACAATACACGGGGCACCCGCTTTAATACAGTCACTGAGGTATTATACGAGACGATAGGTACAACAGGGTGGAAAAGTACGTGTGGCGCCTCTCAATGGAGCACTGAGGAGAGGAGATCAGTAGCAGAGGGCAACAGTCAAGATACTGTGGACACTTGTGCATGTGAGAGACAGTTTCATCTGCCTACCTTTTTTAGATGATGAGATTGCATTTATATTTCAGTATGTTATAATTAGAATCCAATTATTTCAGTTTGTCTGAATATGCTGCCATTAGACTATTTGTCAGATTTTATGATAGCTGGTTTAACAGTGTGGATTTATGTTAGATTTACTGTATGGTCATTCATAATCATTTGGCAGGCTACACTAATTTCAGACCATTTGTCAGATTGCACAGATTTTCTGTCTGTGGGGTGTTTTACAGCAGTGGAATATGTGGCACCTAGACCGCCTCATTCCTCATTCTCTTTCCTGTTTATTGTTGTTGTTGTTATTGTTGTTTTCCACTACGGGCGACAGAATAGAGTTTGGGTACTGTGAGGTGTCAGTGTGCCTGTCACCCCCAGGAGGGGGGCTGCCATCACAGCCACATTCAGCACGGAATTAATTGCTGTCACTTCACTGGGGGAGGGGGGTGGGGGACAGCCCCCCTCTTGTCCCTCTGACAGTCTAATTAGTCTTATTTAGTACAGGCTCTGAGCAGTAAAGTGTGTGTGTGTGTGTGTGTGCGTGTGTGTGTGTGTGTGTGTGTGTGTGTGTGTGTGTGTGTGTGTGTGTGTGTGTGAGTGTGAGTGTGTGTGTGTGTGTGTGTGTGTGTGTGTGTGTGTGTGTGTGTGTGTGTGTGTGTGTGTAAACACATATACAGTGTTAGAATGGGGTGGGGAGTGGGAAATGCCCTCCTGAGTTATGGGTCATCAACGCCCTGACTCTTACTAATCACCCCTCCCTCCCTACCTCTCCCCCCTCTTTCCCCTTGCTCCCATACTGCCACCTTGTCTTGATTAACACCATGCAACCAACTGCTCCCAACCCAATCCACTGTTGTTCTAACGATGCCATCTACAGCCCTCTCGTTCCTTCCACACCAACTGCTGTTTGTTTCCTGCTGTCTGCTCCATGTAAACAAGCCTACTGTTTAGCTGCTGGTAGAGAAAAGTGTCATGTTGTGGTGTAGTAGGGTATAAGACATTTATCTTTGTAAAATCACATGGTCCTCTAAATTATTAAACAATGTTCTCTTGACATAAAAAAAAGCTATTTTCCCTGCTCATCTGCAAGGACTTCTCTTAGTTCTATACAAATAGGAGCTTTAGCTAACCTTTCCGAGACAGACAATGAAGTTTGGTGGAATTAGGCTTTAATATCATGGCCAATAACTGACTCAGGACATCTCAGGAGGCTCTACAGAGCAAAAAGCCATCAACATTGTAAGCCATTAAACAATTCTGAGTAAAACCAGGATTTTATTTAATTTCTCTGGATTATACCAGTCCCCATCCGGAGTCGCAGCAGACGGACCTAGTAAAACATTTTATCGCCGCTCTTTAAAAGGCCCAGATTTATTCACCGAACACCACGAGGGCCGCGATGGTGTGATCTGATCTGTTTAAAATACCGCCCTATGTCCACCCAGGGCCAAGGGGTTTCAGGCTTGTTTTGAAATATGAGTCAGCATTTAACTGCCCACCAGTGAAAGAGCAGAGGAGCCAGCAGGCAGAGGTCAGCCCAAAGTTAGCATCGGAGCCTGGCCAGTAGTACCCCAGGGCAGGGCATCCAGGCTGCTCACACAACCACGACCCTCACCCACGGGGCACAGCTCAGCAGCCCAACTGATCTAACCTAACATCCATACCAACCTCCCAAAAAATCCTCGCTAATTGTTATTCACATGCCCGACGGAGACGGCTCCAACGTCCTCTGTGTCAGGCCAGCCTCTGTCTCTGAGCCAGCTACCATCATGGTGGTGAGCAGAGCGGATGGGTAGTGTAACGAATACGAATAGGTCATTTTCTCTAAAGGCTCCAACAACTTTTGCCCACTTTTGATTTTAACTTTCGAAATGGCCCCAAAATAAATGGCAGTTGAGTGAAATCACATTCATCTGAACTATTAGAGACAAAATAATAGACAGGTCCTTACTAAGCTGGTTCCTCATTCTCCCCTCCTCCCTCCTCTCCTCTCTCCTCAGTGACCTGACTCTTCCTTCATCGCCAGGTAATTGTGCTGTGTGGAGCGTGGTCTTGACTACTCTGCCACAAAAAGGCTTGATGCTGGGTTTATAATCCCTGTTCTACCTCAAGCCATAAATTGGCTCTTGGCTGCAAAGTGGATGCTTTTCTGAAGCATTGACGTTTCAGAGATCAACCCATATCCTCAGTTTGTATCCTTCTATTCTATTCTGTCATTAATGCCATAATTGGCATTATACTTTTCCCCAAGATTATTTCCAAATTCTCTCATTGTGCCTTTCTCCCCAAAATACAATTTTCGGTTGCTTTCCTCTTGTAAAAGGAAGCTTTTTCAGCAAATTAATTGGACATTAGGATGGGACCACAGTTTTCTAGAGATGTTTACTCTACGAAATAATGAACGAGAAAGCATGTGATTGTGGGTGTAACAAGACAATTGATGTGCTTCCAATTCAAATATTGTTTCTATTGTTGTCCCATGCTGGATCATATTGATTGTTCACAGCTTTCACATTGTTTTTTGAGGAGGCAAAATGATATCTAAAGACTTCAATAGTTACGTCATTCTGTCAGTGGTGGAAAAAGTACCCAATGGTCATAATTGAGTTAAAAAAGATACTTTAATAGAAAATGACTCTAGTAAAAGTTAGTCACCAAGTAAAATATTACTTAAGTAAAAGTCTAAAGTATCTGGTTTTAAATATAGAGTACCAGTCAAAAGTTTTGACACACCTATTCATTCCAGGGTTTTTCTTTATTTGACAATTTTCTACATTGTAGAATGAAGATATCAAAATGATGAAAAAACACACATGGAATCATGTAGAAAGGTTTGGTGTGTCCAAACTTTTGACTGGTAAGTATCAAAGGTGAAGTATATTTGAGCAATTATATTAAGTATCAAAAGTAAAAGTATAGATTATTTCAAATTCCTTATATTAAAGCTACAATGTGTAACTTAGGCGCCTGACCAAATTCACATAGAAATGTGAGTTATAGGTCTTTCATTCTCACAAAAGCAAGTCTAGGAAGCGGTAGATCTGTTCTATGTAAGCTATTTCTATGCTTACCATATCGTTCATAAGTTTCCCTTTTGCATCTTTTACTTTCAGTTTTTTGTACACCAGCTTCAAACAGCTGAAAATACAATATTTCTGGTAAAGCAAAATATATTTCACAGTGGTTTAGATGGTACAATGATTCTCTACAGTCTATGGTGACTGCTTGTTTTGTCACATAAACTGAAATTATAAAAACTATTACAATTTTTAGCAACCAGGAAATGGCAGAGCGATTTCTACATAGTGCATCCAAAAACAGTATAGTATGAAGACAGGCTAAAACATGCTCAGAAACAAGTCATTGGGTCTAATATTTGTCTCGCATCGAACTGCGCATGTGCAGGCCGTCAAATCAAAGGCCTTACCTCGATATGAAGTTTGTTTTGACCTTTCAGTTTGTCACTTTCGCGAGGTTGAAGTAAAAGCGTGTTCAACTACTTAAGACAATCTAGGTTGTGCCTTTAGATTTTGAGATAATTAATAGCCAACAAAGAATTTTTCACTTCTCTCACTGACTTCTCAAAACCCCAAACCCCAGCCTGGTCTGCATGGTCTACTTCGCAAGCATTCCCGGAAGTCTCGTCATGTTGGTGCGGCAGGGTAGCCTAGTGGTTAGAGCGTTGGACTAGTAACTGAAAGGTTTCATGTTCAAATCCCTGAGCTGACAAGGTACAAATCTGTTGTTCTGCCCCTGAACAGGCAGTTAACCCACTTATTCAAAATAAGAATTTGTTCTTAACTGACTTGCCTAGTTAAATAAAGGTACAATTTTTAAACAAATGTTGCGTCTCTGGTTTTAGAAACTCTGTGGTCCATCTTTAAGCAAACCAGACGGCACAATTTTCTTGTTTTCTTATCTATTTCCAACTATGTCATTCACTATTGAAGCATTTGTGTTTAGTGAGTCCGCCAGATCAGGGGCAGTAGGGATGACCAGGGATGTTCTCTGTTTAGTGAGTCCGCCAGATCAGGGGCAGTAGGGATGACCAGGGATGTTCTCTGTTTAGTGAGTCCGCCAGATCAGGGGCAGTAGGGATGACCCGGGATGTTCTCTGTTTAGTGAGTCCACCAGATCAGGGGCAGTAGGGATGACCAGGGATGTTCTCTGTTTAGTGAGTCCGCCAGATCAGGGGCAGTAGGGATGACCCGGGATGTTCTCTGTTTAGTGAGTCCACCAGATCAGGGGCAGTAGGGATGACCAGGGATGTTCTCTGTTTAGTGAGTCTGCCAGATCAGGGGCAGTAGGGATGACCAGGGATGTTCTCTGTTTAGTGAGTCCGCCAGATCAGGGGCAGTAGGGATGACCCGGGATGTTCTCTGTTTAGTGAGTCCACCAGATCAGGGGCAGTAGGGATGACCAGGGATGTTCTCTGTTTAGTGAGTCTGCCAGATCAGGGGCAGTAGGGATGACCCGGGATGTTCTCTGTTTAGTGAGTCCACCAGATCAGGGGCAGTAGGGATGACCAGGGATGTTCTCTGTTTAGTGAGTCTGCCAGATCAGGGGCAGTAGGGATGACCAGGGATGTTCTCTGTTTAGTGAGTCCGCCAGATCAGGGGCAGTAGGGATGACCCGGGATGTTCTCTGTTTAGTGAGTCCACCAGATCAGGGGCAGTAGGGATGACCAGGGATGTTCTCTGTTTAGTGAGTCTGCCAGATCAGGGGCAGTAGGGATGACCAGGGATGTTCTCTGTTTAGTGAGTCCGCCAGATCAGGGGCAGTAGGGATGACCAGGGATGTTCTCTGTTTAGTGAGTCCGCCAGATCAGGGGCAGTAGGGATGACCAGGGATGTTCTCTGTTTAGTGAGTCCGCCAGATCAGGGGCAGTAGGGATGACCAGGGATGTTCTCTTGATAAGTGCTTGAATTGTATCATTTTACTGTCCTGTACTGTTAAGCACGATAGTATAAGTTTAGTCTCTTTTCTGGTGATTGGACACAAACGAGAAAAGATAAGGCTGACAGATAGTCTTTTCCCCTTGTTTTCACTCCCTACTCTGACAACAATGTCACTTTGCTGTTCACTGCGACCAGGCTCCTGAGAGGGTGAGCACATGATGGATCCACAGAAGGATTGATTGGAGTGTGCGTGCATGTGTATGTTCCTGTCCTGTGTTAACACAGGATATACCCTGTTTGTAACAGGACAAATGATATATACTCTGTATGTGTGTGGCGGCATGCATGAGCATATTTTCCTATGTATAAATGAAAAACATACATGTTCACGTGTAGTAGTTCATGTGTCTATATGTTTTAGTGTGTGTAAACAGCGTGGAGATGATGTCTTGTGACAGACCCAGACCAGCAGTAAGCTGTTTGAGGCCAGGCACTGGAGGTGTTGACAGGAAGCGGCAGAGGGAGAGGGAGAGGGAGAGGGAGAGGGAGAGGGAGAGGGAGAGGGAGAGGGAGAGGGAGAGGGAGAGGGAGAGGGAGAGGGAGAAGGAGAAGAATCCCGGTCCATTCGGATTGCTCTCATATGCTCTGGACAGTATAAACTAGCTGGCATTGCACCCATTTGCTGTTAATGACAGAGTTGACACTCAAATGGCGTTGTTCCTTGGCAGATTTGAAGAACCTTAGGTGTTCAGTCCTGACAGCATGCAAACACAGTGTCCTTTTGGAGTATCACTATCAGCATTATTCGAGATGCTTTACCTTTTACTTTTACTTTCAATGCCATTTGCTTTCTCAACCTTCTGAAAGAGCCTCATGGTAATATGGATACATCGCATGGGGACAAGAGTCCTCTAGTCATTCCCATGGACTCACAAGTCTATATGAATTAAGCTATTGTGCTGATGGACTCACATGCTTTCTCCTCACTTAGCACCCATTGGGTCACTGCAATTCAATTGTGGGAAAAAATAGTCAATATGTTGCTGGGTCAGTTTAAGAATGCTTGTCTTTTTGATAACAGCCAGTGCTCCTTGGCATTTAGTTTCTTTTATTTTGCCTGCTGGCATAGGAAAAATACAGTGTGTCTGTTTTCTGCAAGCCCGTGGTGTGGCAAGATAGCATGATATTCTGTTATAATCTCCACCCGGCACAGCCAGAAGAGGACTGGCCACCCCACATAGCCTGGTTCCTCTCTAGGTTTCTTCCTAGGTTTTGGCCTTTCTAGGGAGTTTTTCCTAGCCACCGTGCTTCTACACCTGCATTGCTTGCTGTTTGGGGTTTTAGGCTGGGTTTCTGTACAGCACTTTGAGATATCAGCTGATGTACGAAGGGCTATATAAATAAATTTGATTTGATTTGATATTATTGATTGGATATCTTTAACCTAGTTCTCTAATAACTTTACCCAGAATGTGTTGCCTACTTCTGCAAGAAAGTGAGTTGGTTTGGGTTGAGAACTGTGCCAGTGAGGAGGTAATAATTTTTTATTTGTCATGTACATTTTGTCCTGCTCTGAAGATATTTGGGATGTGTGTATTACACATTATTATGAAACTCAGCTGGTGCTCTATTGAACTTAAAAATGAGAAAACGAAGTGGAACAGCTATTTTATTTCAGACTGCCAAAACCAGTAAACCCCTACTGGCAAAGTTGACACTGAACACATGCCTACTGAGCTTTAGGGTGTCCACTCAGATCGTGGACTTGGGAGCTTGTCCTCTCCTTACTCCTGAAGGCACCTTACCTCAATGTCTGGGCTCACAGACAATTTCAATGCCAAGAGAAATGACTGGAGTAAATCTATCAGCATTGACCCTAACCTCACCAAAAATGACCAGCCATTTGTCTGTGTTTCCAGCCATCCTGACCCCAACGGAATGTTCATGACTAAGCATGTTAAGAGTGAATACAAAACATACAAATAAAACTAAAGTTAATGTTCTTTGCTTCTAACCAAGAAGCTATAAAAAATACAATCTCATTAACAGCTGACATCATTAACAGCTCATTAACAGCTGACATTAACAACTAACATCTGTGGTAGATAAAAATATACATTTTTATTTAAAAGGCAGGATGTGACCGGAATATTTCTGCCAGAAAAAAAAGATTGAAAATGACAGATAACTTGCTATTTAATCATGTCTATCTACATGATTACTATCTCCACTAGACAGTGATTTGCAGTTGGATCATTTATAATGATCAGCAAGGCTCTCCTATGCAGATATCTCATTAGAATCCCCCAGTATGGGAGCAATAGCTTCATACAGTATAACTACTGTTCCTTCACCAATTAACCCTACTGGTTCCCTCATGATGCTCTATGTCTTCATCCTGCCTAATTCTCTGCCTGTCAACATACAGGATATATCTACTTAGCACCTTGACATACTGTACACTAGGCTGCATACATTTTGAACCTAAAAGGCCTACTGAAAACAGAAATGGCTCTGTGCAGCCTGTACTAAGTCGACTGCTTTTTTTCTTTGATAATTTAAAGAACAGTTTTATTGTTGAACCATTATTACAATACAAAGGACACTATTTTATGTGAAAACTGAAAATGCTATTATAATGGCATGATATATGTAATTACAGGGAGGTACAAGCATAACATGGAGTAAGTTAGGTCCATGCAATTTAATATTAATAACTGAAGACAACAGAGAAACTTGTTGACAGAATGAAGGTATTTTTTAATAATCTTATATGTGGAGCAAGGTAACCAGCCTCAGAAAGAAGGTTAATGATATATCAATTTAAATGCCCTTGTCTGAAATCTCATTGGCGGAGAGACTGGCTGCAGGCTCGGGTTGCAAGGATCCAGATGTGTAGGCATCCAACAACTGGACAAAAGTGAGATGTTGAGGGAGGAGTCTAATGAAAAGGTTTGAACAAAACACGTCTCAAACAAGGTTAAAAAAAAAAGAATAAAAAAAACCCGTCTCAAACGAGGTCTGGTACTATCCCTCCCCCTGTCATTGGACCGACTGCCTGCCAATTCAACACACTAGGGCGTGTATTATCCTATGCTGCTCTTCGCTGGGTGAGGTATGTTGTGATTGCAGTCCAGCTCGAGCGTGCGTGGGTCTCTGTCATGACAAGGGGCGCTCTTTCGCAGCTTTCGCGCTCTGGGAATACAAGCCTTTTTGGAAAAAAATAACTAATCCCGATTTTACGCTTCTGTAACACTGGTCTCTGTCCTGCTAGAATCAAAGTATTGTCAACGAAACAAGATAGCCAAAACGAAAGAAAAAGGTAAGAATTATACTACGGCACTTTCTCGTTATCAAGCGTTGATTATTTGATTCCGCTAGTGCTAGGGCAAAAACCAATACGGGTAGGTGGTA
Source organism: Oncorhynchus kisutch (assembly GCF_002021735.2). Lineage (NCBI taxonomy): Eukaryota > Metazoa > Chordata > Actinopteri > Salmoniformes > Salmonidae > Oncorhynchus > Oncorhynchus kisutch. The sequence goes on from NC_034186.2 coordinate 61,082,370, forward strand.
TAAACTGGCCAAACATGTTATGAATGGTAGGACTTCCTATAAGTACCTACTTAGAACTAGAATACGACATCGTTTTGTTTTAAATAGCCCAATGTCCTCTGTAGACACTGGGGCAAACTTGTGGCAACACAAAATACTCTGAATGCGCAAGTTAAATGTAGGTGCAGCCACGGAGACAGTCGGCTACTGAAGGAGTTAGTTATTTGAATCAGCTGTTTCGTGCTAGGGCAAAACCAAAACGTGCACCCAGGAAGGGCCCCAAGACTGGGAAACTGTGTCCTAAACCATTGGCTTCAGCTCGATCATCTTTTCAGCATGCGAAAAGAGCATTTGTCATCAAATAAATATGCCAAAAATAGTATACTAGGAATACTCTATCCGTTTTTGGATAGGCTATATGACTGTTTTTGTCGTTGTGCAGACAGACGTCTGTTTGTATTTATGTAGGCTAGAGTTTACAGAAATTAAAACGAGACTTTAATGGTCTATATAATAGACCTGCAACCATACATGTCTTTCAAACACTGTTATATAATGTCACTGGGTCATTTGAACAAGGTGAATACAAGATCGTTTTTGTAGAAAATTGTTGCCAGTCTTAAAGAGTAAGTTGAAATGCATAGCTGCGTGCGCCAAGATGTATCGAGTTGGGTGATTTCACAGATTTCGCAGTCCTTTGTGTGGCGTGACAAACTTGTTGTTGTAGGCCTAGATTGACCTTACTTGGTTCACCAGCTTTATATTATAGAGCAATGTCTTGTCATTTTGACAGCTGCTTAATTAAAATGCGCATTGGGTGATTTTAGTTGTGGATGACTTTGAATTTTCCACAACAACTGCAGTCTGTGACCTGCTGGTTATCTGTCATAATGCAATGAAACAAATGATGATGCCTTTGATTGTATGTTTAGGCTGATTCTTAAATTGTTTTATGTTTTTTGAGTTTGTGCACATATTTATAGCCTGAAAATACAGCTAGAGGCTATCAATAACAGTGATTCGAATTACATGGAGATATTAGTTTTTTCATGCAGTCTTTAATGCGTTTTGGTAAACACTAGCCAAAATATAATAGCCAATATTGTGTCGAATTGGCGAGAATAATGTCCAATAGTTCCAGATGGGAGGACATTGAAGGTGACAGTCTGCGTGTAGTCTACAGACCTGGATTGAGACAAAAAATAGGCTTTTTATGCTCTTTAGAACCACTCTCAGCTATGCCCAACAGAGAGAAGCTTTTAGTAGGCTTATATCTGCAAGTCAAATATCTTGACCGAAGTATGGCATGAAGGACATGTGTGTGGGGGGTGGGTTCTGCTCAAATCTGGTTAAAGGATTGAAAGGAATGTGAGTCTTATTTAGTACATTTCGTAATTGCCTGCTTTTCTCAAGTCTAGTAACCTGGCCAGCAGGTAGGTTAGACAAGCTAATCCAACTTGATTGATAGCCTGATATGGCGAGATTGGGAGTCTATCGAGCTGGCTAACTAAAGCCAACATCATACAGTTGCGAGGTTAGTACTATCAATCAAATGTATTTATAAAGCCCTTTTTACATCAGCAGTCACAAAGTGCATTTACAGAAACCCAGCCTAAAACCCCAAACAGCAAGCAATGCAGATGTAGAAGCAGACAAACAACAAAACATTTTTGTTTTATTTATTCATGAAGAAGAAATCAATAGGCTACATAGCTTGATCACATTCATTTATAAACATACCTCCTGTCCAACACCATCAGCTAAAATCAAATAAAACACTGTGTGTCACTCTACACTCTCATCCTCCACTGACGATACTCCACGCGCTAGAGTATAGTGGCCTGCCTTTCTTTTCTCTGTACACTTGGGAAGGGACCACTTACGAAGGAGAATTGTAGGGGGCGGGGGGTACTCTTTGCCTAGTCCAGTCAGTGTGTCCCATCTGCAAAATGCTGCTGACAGATCTTTTTATAAATGATTTGGATAAAACATGGGCTTAAAAATTAAGATGACTAATTAATTTAACATCTGAAACATCTCACAACACGACATCTGAGGGGGCACTTGCCTTTGTGCCCCCTATGGGCATGCCGCCACTGGCAGCATGCACAACTAACGTGTTTCCCATCCATAATAGTTTTGGTGATGTGGATGTGTGATGAATGCGTCCTATATTCCAATGTTTTAGAAGAAATGTAAATATTCATGTTAATTTGGTGCAAAACTCACTGACTCTAGGGTATCATTATCTTACAGTACAAACAAGGTTGTTTTTCTCATTTTTAAATGTTTCTTGCTGCAGATATTTTTATTAAAAACAATATTCATCCCCATCTTTTACATGTTAAAAGGGAAACCAAAGTTGCAGTTGGTATCATAGTTTTTTACTAGGTTGCTCAGTCAGAGAAAATGACAATACTGTTATACATTAGGTGTTTTAGATGTCATAGCCTAATCAACAAGTGGTGATATTGCTTCCCTTCAACAGAGTTGGAATATCCTACTGGTTTGTTGCGTTTTCTGGATTTATCATTTTTGAATAATATTTTTATATTATTTGTAACTCCTACCCAACCATTATGCCCTCTCTGAACTCTTTTTACCTTGCTCACTCCCTTTCGCTCTCTCTCTTTCTCATTTCCTACCTCCAGAAACACACATCTCCGCTTTCTTATTACCCAACCCCATTCAATAAGTAACTCAGGTCTTGGATGCTGGTGGGTGATGGCTGTAAATGACTGGAGCTGAGAGAGGCGAGTGTCGGCAGCCCGCTCCCTCTCCGTTGGCTCCCAAATTGCATGTTGTCCGGCTCTCATTTCAGCCCTGAAAGAGCCGGCGCTCGGTTAGCATGGCTAATGGTGCATTCAGACCACGGTGTAATTTTATTTCCTATTTCCGATGGTGCTGTAGTTTTTGTATTAAATGACAGGAGGTCTGCTGCAGGGCTGAGCTGGGCTGTGATGTGTGGATGGCTGTGTCTCCTTAATGGTCCGCGGGGTAATGAGGGCAGAAATAGGCTCTGTCCCAGGGGCCCAGGACTATGGTCCTGTGGGACGTACAGTACAGCTTATACCTCCCAGTCCACGGTCACCCCTGCGATGCAGATATTCCCTCATCCAACTCTGCTGCCTCTCCAACTGTTCCAACAGTTGGAGAACTGGCTTCAGAACTGGCCCAGACTCAAGTTACTGTACTGTTTAGAGAAGCAACTGTCTTTTGAGTCAACTGTCTTCCGCAGAAGACTGTGGTATCATTATACTATCCATAATATTATATTGAATGGTTTCGATTAGGATCCTGATAGAGCCCAGACGCCCTGGCACATATCAATTGCAGTGGTTGAATTACTGCAATCTGCCCCTTCTGTGTTGATAACTTCCATTTTGAGATCAATATGACTTTTATAGTATCTTTCTTTAAAAGCATTGTAAGTGTGGAGTATTGACAGTAACCATCTGTCTGAGGTGACTCTGAATTACTACCTACGGCACTGGAGGACTGCTGGAGTTTAAAAAATGGGCAGTGTGACTGTGTTTGGCTTGAAGGAGCAACAGTTAATCTTCGGCACCCACCCTCAGCATATGGGACTTTGTTTGGCCCTGCGCCGGAGTGAAGCACTGGACTGTGGCACCTCATATTTCATATTGATGGTAGTTTGTTACCCATGGCAACTGGGCAGCCAATGGGGACCCCATATCTGGCTTAGTGGGGAAAGTAAGGAAAGGAGGGTTTTGCGAGGCCGTGCCGTCTTCCACCCTCCCTGTCTGCCTGCCTCGGTTCAGCGACAGGTTCCTGAACCCTGGGGAGTGAATTATTACCTGTCAGCCCCAGAGCCTCCCCATCATCCATAACCCAAGGCTGACACGGGACAGGCCTGTCCCAGCTATCTGCTGAGACCACCAGGCCATGGCCTTTAGGTTTGGCCCCTCCAATGAGCATTGAGGGAAAATCACATGAACATATTGCATTAAAAAGGGTGGGTTGAGGAAAGCCTCATGGCTTTGCTATGGCAGCTGAAGGGGGTCTTCAATCATTGTCCGGGACCAGTAGGGGGAATGTACTTTACTGTGTTTTAGCTGTTTGCTCTTCACAATGCAGAAACTTGTTTTACTGAGTCCTCATTACAGTGCTAAGCGTCACTGTATTTGGTCATCATAGATTTTTCATGATTTATTGGATTTTCTAGTATTGGTTTGAATATCACCTCTTTTCATTTATTTTTCTGTATATCTGTCTTCATTTCAGCACACCAGGACCTTGGTGCCCAAAATAAATGTCTGGTTTAATTGACTGTGTTCAATATTGACACTGTTTTATCCTATTAGCCCCATCAGTAGCAGTCATTTAAATAGAGTCCTTGACAGGGCAGTAATTAGCTCTGATTCTAAAAACAGGCGAGTGATGGCTGCCCTCCTGTCACACCGCCGCGGTTAGCACAGTACGGGTAATTATCCCAGAGCTGATGAGTGCGTGAATTTGGGAGGAAAAAGAGCGGAGTTCAACCAAAGGGTAGGATGGAAAAAAAATAAAAAAGGTTGCAGACCACACTCTGGACAAGTGACAGGCCTCAGTCCTCCTTTCCAGACTGGCTGTCTTCCTGTGGTTTTATAAAGCCTTTTTCAGCAGTGTTAACCCCTTGTCAAACATGGCCTTAGGCTGCTCAGCTAACCCGCAGCAGCCACGGGCCGAGACTGCTGGGTAACTGTCTGGTTAAGCTCCATGAACTGAAGTGGAAGGGTTCCAGCAATTACAGAGGGCAGTATAACCTGTGTCAGCAGATAGTATCATGTTTATGTATTCAGGTCCGTAAAGGTTTCCCAACCCTTAGTCTTTGTATGTGAACATGTTTTCATCCTACTTTATTTGTGTTATATTAGTATGTAAATCCTGCTGTCTGAGTGGCTTGTCTATGTTTGTTTGTAATTGGGTGATTTGGGAAGGTGCTTCAATCTGCATTTTGAGTAATCCTTTTAGATTCCATTATCTTTTTGTCTTCCTCAAAAGAGATTGGCCACACACACAGCTGTTTGATTAGTGTGATGGGAAGTTTTTGCCCAGTACACTCAGGGCTGGTAAGGGAGAAGAGTTTTGGGCAAGAAATACATCCTGTTGAGATTAAACTTTTTTTCCTTTCATGCATATTTCATCTGAGGAGGTAGCTACTTCATTTGCACATTGAGTCTCATCACTGAGGATTACTGAGCGATGACTAAGACGGTTGCCTTTTTTATACTCACATTTAACTGCGACACCCACAATCCCCCAGAGCCCCCAATGAACCATAACAAACACAAGGGCCTATATCCAATATTCAGGCATTGAGATACCTATTGGTACTGTATGTATATAATAGTATCAGTAAACATGAATCAGAACATTTTCCCATTGGTTACTTAATGCAGGAAGCAATATACACTGCTCAAAAAAATAAAGGGAACACTAAAATAACACATCCTAGATCTGAATGAATGAAATATTCTTATTAAATACTTTTTTCTTTACATAGTTGAATGTGCTGACAACAAAATCACACAAAAATGATCAATGGAAATCAAATGTATCAACCCATGGAGGTCTGGATTTGGAGTCACACTCAAAATTAAAGTGGAAAACCACACTACAGGCTGATCCAACTTTGATGTAATGTCCTTAAAACAAGTCAAAATGAGGCTCAGTAGTGTGTGTGGTCTCCACGTGCCTGTATGACCTCCCTACAACACCTGGGCATGCTCCTGATGAGGTGGCGGATGGTCTCCCGAGGGATCTCCTCCCAGACCTGGACTAAAGCAACCGCCAACTCCTGGACAGTCTGTGGTGCAAGACATGGAGCGAGACATGATGTCCCAGATGTGCTCAACTGGATTCAGGTCTGGGGAACGGGCGGGCCAGTCCATAGCATCAATGCCTTCCTCTTGCAGGAACTGCTGACACTCCAGCCACATGAAGTCCAGCATTATCTTGCGTTAGGAGGAACCCAGGGCCAACCGCACCAGCATATGGTCTCACAAGGGGTCTGAGGATCTCATCTCGGTACCTAATGGCAGTCAGGCTACCTCTGGCGAGCACATGGAGGGCTGTGCGGCCCCCCAAAGAAATGCCACCCCACACCATGACTGACCCATCGCCAAACCTGTCATGCTGGAGGATGTTGCAGGCAGCAGAACGTTCTCCACGGCGTCTCCAGACTGTCACGTCTGTCACGTGCTCAGTGTGAACCTGCTTTCATCTGTGAAAAGCACAGGGCGCCAGTGGCGAATTTGCCAATCTTGGTGTTCTCTGGCAAATGCCAAACGTCCTGCACGGTCCTGCACGGTGTTGGGCTGTAAGCACAACCCCCACCTGTGGACGTCGGGCCCTCATACCACCCTCATGGAGTCTGTTTCTGACCGTTTGAGCAGACACATGCACATTTGTGGCCTGCTGGAGGTAATTTTGTAGGGATCTGGCAGTGCTCCTCCTGCTCCTCCTTGCACAAAGGCGGAGGTAGCGGTCCTGCTGCTGGGTTGTTGCCCTCCTACGGCCTCCTCCACGTCTCCTGATGTACTGACATGTCTACTAGTAGCTCCTCCATGCTCTGGACACTACGCTGACAGACACAGCAAACCTTCTTGCCACAGCTCGCATTGATGTGCCATTCTGGTTGAGCTGCACTACCTGAGCCACTTGTGTGGGTTGTAGACTCCGTCTCATGCTACCACTAGAGTGAAACCACCGCCAGCATTCAAAAGTGACCAAAACATCAGCCAGGAAGCATAGGAACTGAGAAGTGGTCTGTGGTCACCACCTGCAGAACCACTCCTTTATTGGGGGTGTATTGCTAATTGCCTATAATTTCCACCTGTCTATTCCATTTGCACAACAGCATGTGAAATTTATTGTCAATCACTGTTGCTTCCTAAGTGGACAGTTTGACTTCACAGAAGTGTGATTGACTTGGAGTTACATTGTGTTGTTTAAGTGTTCCCTTTATTTTTTTGAGCAGTGTATATTTTGCAGCAATCCTTTTACTCTACTGCTCATCTTCTCATAGAATGCAGGTTAACGAAACAAGCCCTCCTGTGAATTGCTGCTGGCCGCACACACATTATTGATTGGCGCAGTCCTAGAGGGGCTAAAGGTGCAGTGGTTTTTGTTCCAAATGATCTCTTAATCACTTCATAATGAGGGTAGCCTCCCGCCATCCTGCCTCATTGATTAGCTGCCCATGTTGAAACTGAAGCAACCGTCCCTTCACTTCACTGAATGTTTACTTTGGATTCACTGGTGTTTTGGCTTAGCTGTATCCAAAATCCTTATAATGGGTTTATTAAGTTGATTTTGTTTCTGGTGGCGCATTCATACAGTTTTTGTATAGTCTATTTTTGTGATCATGCAATGGATTTCACTGTAGCTGAAAACCATCTAGCTCCTGCATGATTTCAAAATATATGTTTTTATTTTTAGGCTAGAATTAAAGTGCAGAACTGAATCTCCTAACCACATCCCAGGAATTGAAATGTGGGTGCATGCTGGAGCTTGTTGTTCTTGGAAATCGACCCACAATTTCTTAGCATGCAGGAAAGATCTGTTCTTCAGAGAGAAAATGTGTGAGAGGAGGACATTAGTAAAAGAGGGAGAGAGATTTGGAAATAGGCAGGGTAAGTAGGAGAATAACATCAACAAAAATGTAATTTGATCATCTTAAAATCCATCCTTCATGCCATATAATACATGTAATCCTTATGCATTTAGGGCCCGATTCAGACTTAGGGAATGTACGCCTTTCTTAAGCACGCCTTTACTATGCACTTCTCAGTAGTTGGTATTCAGACGTATCTTATGCAGGTGCATAACAGGCTTATCAGGTGTGATTCCCTTGCTGACGCTGAAATACATTTATTCAATCTCTGGAAACCCTCCCACTTGCTGGCCAACAGATTTTCTTGTGGAGTTTTCATTCAATAGAGTTTTCAGTACATTTATCTGAAATCATCCCTTTAAATACTTTAACTTTTTAATTATAATTTTCTTGACAGACTCACTAGAATATACACTGAGTGTACAAAACAGTGTACATTCTCTTTCCGTGGCATAGACTGACCAGTGAATCCAGTTGAAAGCTATGATCCTTTATTGATGTCATCTGTTAAATCTACTTCAACAAAGGAGGCTGACACAAAATGTGCAGAGCAACAGATGGGCTACAGCTAGTCAGCTAATAGTCCAGTACAACATTGGTGCCCAAAGACCAATAAAAGAATGCACAACTCATTTTACCTTGACACGAATGGGGTATGGAGGTCGATGACCTTACGGAGTTCCGTTTCTTTCAGCAAAAAACAAAGTGTGCTAAATGGAGAAAACACTGGAGAATCAGAAAAACATTGCCTGGTCTGATGAATCCCGGTTCCTGCTGTTTCACGCTGACAGGAGGACTAGGGTATGGAGAACCACATGAGTACATGCATCCATAATGCAGTGCGTCAACATTGCAGGTTGGTGGTGTGATGTGAGGTGTATTTTCATGGCACGTATTGGGCCTCTTGATAAAAGTGGAGCCACAAGATTTCTGAACGTCATTGCCAATCAGGTGCATACCTTCATTTTTTTCCAGCACGTTAAATGCCTCATGCCACAAGGCTTGTTCAGGAATGGTTCCAAGAACATGACGGTCAATTCAGTTTACTGCAATGGCCATCCTGTCACCAGATCTCAATCCAATAGAGCATCTGTGGGATGAGATGGAATGATCTATTCAGAGTAGAGATCCACTACCAGCCAACTTGACACAACTGTGGAAAGCATTGTAGTCAACAGCGGTTTGATTCATCATGAATGTTTCCATGTTCAATTCATGAAATATTGGAAGGTGAGAAAAGGGTACAATAGGGGTTGAACAGCAGTCTTATCAATATACCTTAATTATCCTCACTAATTCCGGAACTGTGATGACAACGATCCCATCGTCATGAACCATGCTCCAGGTTTAAACTGCTATTGTCGTGACTTTGCTTTCATTAATCGAACGACAGTTAGTTGATTAAATAAATAACAATGTTTAATTGTTACTCGATTTTTAAATGAATCATGCAACAATGAACTCATTAGGATTTGGGGCACCACAGAAGAGGTTGTTTAAAGAGTTACCATCCCCCGATTAAACTCTATGGCTCCCGAGTGGCGCAACGGTCTAGAGCACTGCATCTGTGTTAGATGCATTACTACAGTCCCTGGTTCAAATCCAGACTGTATCACATCCGGCTGTGATTGGGAGTCCCATAGAGCTGCGCACAATTGACCCAGTGTCGTTCGGGGTAGGCCATCATTTTAAATAAGAATTTGTTCTTAACTGACTTGCCTAGTTAAATAAAGGTTAAATAAAAAAATTATATATTTCATGGATAAACAGTCATCTTATTAATCATTACCTCTTATCATATCATCATTCTGACCAAATTGAACATGTTTCATTATTTATTTGAGGCTAAATTGATTTTATTGATGTATTATGTTACGTTAAAATAAGTGGTCATTCAGTATTGTAATTGTCATTATTACAAATAAAGAAAGAAATTTGTCAGATTAATCTGTATCGGTTTTTTTGGTCCTCCAATAATCTGTATCGTCTTTTTTTGGTCCTCCAATAATCTGTATCGTCTTTTTTTGGTCCTCCAATAATCGGTATCGTCTTTTTTTGGTCCTCCAATAATCGGTATCGTCTTTTTTTGGTCCTCCAATAATCGGTATCGTCTTTTTTTGGTCCTCCAATAATCGGTATCGGCATTGAAAAATCATACCTCTATTGTCAACCATTGCCAAGCTGATATGAACCATCTGATCCTCACAGGACACTGTATGGTCTGTGCTCCATGAATGATTCAAATAGGCTACATGTCCCAAATTATGGAACAACGTGTAATATGTTAGCCTAATGTAAAACACTATTGACCCTCAGGGACAACCTCACGGACTTGACAGACAAAAGAAAGGTAAACTAACAATGTAAGGGAACGATGCAAAATGTATCAAAAATAAAACACAATCTTGATTAGAGAAGTATTCAACCCTCTGAGTCAATACATGTTAGAATCACCTTTCGCAGCAATTACAGCTGTGAGTCTTTCTGGGTAAGTCTCTAAGAGCTTTGTACACCTGGATTTGTTCATGATCGTTGCTAGACAGCAATTTTCACGACTTGCCATAGATTTTTCAAGACATTTTTAAGTTAACGGTAACTAGGCCACAGAGGAGCATTCAATGTCGCCTTGGTAAGCAACTCCAGTGTATATTTGTCAATGTGTTTTATGTCTGTTGGAAAGCAGACTGAACCAGGTTTTCCTCTAGGAAATGGCCTGTTTGGCTCTATTCTGTTTATTTTAATCCTAGAAAAAACTCCAATGCAGCCACCACCATGCTTAAATATATTCACAGTGTTGGATTTGTCCCAAACATAATGCATTGTATTCAGGACATTTTCTGCAGTTCTACTTTAGTGCTTTATTGCAAACAGGATACATGTTCTTTGCACTTTGTCATTTAGGTTAGTATTGTGGAGTAACTATGTTGTTTGATCCATCCTTAGAGTTTAATGGCTGTGACAGGGGAAAACTAACTGTTTTAATGTCAGCATTGGCCTCATGGTGAAATCCCTGAGCGGTCTCCTTCCTCTCCGGAAACTTAGTTAGGAAGGACGCCTGTATCTTTTTAGTGACTGGGTGTATTGATACACCATCCAAAGTGTAATTAATTACTTAAACATGATCAAAGGGGATATTCAGTGTCTGCATTTTTATTTTTACCCATCTACCAATGGGCCCCTTTCTTTGCGAAGCATTGGAAAACCTCCCTGGTCTTTGTGGTTGAATCTGTTTTTGAAATTCACTGCTCGACTGAGGGACCTTACAATTATCTGTATGTGTGTGGGGTACAGAGATGAGGTAGTCATTCAAAAATCATGTTAAACACTATTATTATTGTCCATGCAACTTATGTGACTTGTTAAGAAACTCTTTTTCTCCTCATCTTATTTAGGCTTGCCATAAGAAAGAGGTTGAATACTTATTGACTCAAGACATTTACATTTGACATTTTTAATACATTTCTGAAAACATAATTCCACGTTGACGTTCTGGGGTGTTGTGTGACACAATCTCAATTTAATCCATTTAAAATTCAGGCTGTAACACAACAAAATTGAGAAAAAGTCAAGGGGTGGTGTCAATACTTTCTGAAGGCACTGTAGGCCTATTTCTCTGGGTATTACTGATGGTGGCTACTGATAGTGGCTAATATTTAATATGATTGAAATTGTTAAAAAAAAATGTCCGGCCATATAATTAAATAATTCTAGAGTGCATACATCAACTCGGTAGGTTTGCCGCAACTGTCAGTGTGTACTGGTTTTCACAGGCTACAGCCTCGGCTTGGGTCTCCAAATTTCAGACCCACAAATTATAAAGCCTTAGGCCTACAATTAGAATCACGGTAGAGCTATTTTATACTTCACTGTGGAAAAGAGTACGAAATACCTGTCATGTTGACATGCTTTTTAGTTTGCAGAAATATGACTGATTTTACATTAGTCACCAGCGATCATAAGGTAAAATAGATTTTAAACAATTGCCGTGTATATGTACAATTCCCTTATCCAAACGGATTACTCAAATAGCTCTGTAAATTAGTGCATGGAGAATAGTGTTTATTTCTATTCGAAAAAATTAAGTTGTTGTTGCACTTGGAACCGACAGGTTGCTTGACCTTATTCATCATTTCATTTTGCATGAAGGTGTTGAAGTCAATGAAATGAAGTCAACGCCAGAATACACCTCTGCCACTACCTTCCTTTCTTTGATCTCTACCCCAAATGTATAGTGGCTGAATAGCATGCTATTCTCATGCGTAACATCAGAATACGTATATAGAGAAAAGCGTATAAAAATAAAATTACGTTCCCTTTTATGCTTAACTTTGGTCGAAATTCCCCCCTATTAGTCTTTGTTTTGTTCTTAAAATCTGTGGCACAGTTATTGTGTCTGTTCTCACAGATATAGCCTATACCGCAAAGCAATAACCTCATGGGGGGGGAAAAATCTATTTAGAGTTTTGCTACTGGAGAACTTATTCTGAGTCATGATCATGTCTCAAAGTAGCTTATTGCAGTTTTTGGAAATTAGGATTTTTATGGGCCCGACACGTGAAATGAAGCAGGAAATTAAAAACCTAAGATAGTTTTTCCCGCTTAAAGCCGCTGCTTCATGCAGTAATGCCTCATCATACCCGATTCAGGCTCTGCACGCACTCAAAAGGTGACTGGTATTCATTTACACAAAGTGTTTTCATTAAACCTCTTATTTTTGCAAAAAAAAAATTAATGGTATCATGCAACTATAGAAAAATACATATATTAGTCTGTCACACATTGGTGTTAAATGACATGCATACTGCCAATTGGGTTTTATTAGCTTGTTCAAAACCCTGCATCGAATTTCCCAACTAACCATAAATAGCTGTCTTGTTCGACCTTGTTACTGGAAACTTGTCCGGGGTCTATCAAGACTTAGCATGTACTGTACTATATGCACTTAGGGAAGGGATGACAATGGATCGCATTCAAGTGTTGGCTAGTCCTCGCTTTGTTTAACGTCTGTGTGTGTATTTATGCATGTGTGAGGGTTGCTGTATGTGCTGGTTTTTACATTATATGTCTACATCTCTGGGTGGTGATAATGCTATCAGTCGTTTGGTTTGGACGAGGTGCAAGATTAGTTCAGTAACAGACTCCTATCGCAGTCATTTTCCTGGGCTTCTCTGAACTCCAGCCCCTTTCGCCTAAATCAGGGTTATTTTTAAACCGGTCTGTGGGGGTAGAGGTCCAGGGGGTAAGTATCATATAATTCTACCAGTGTGCGTACAATTTCCCCCCCCCCCGCCCCCCCTTCTCACTTCAATCGTCCCATTCCACGGGTGTGCCAGTTAACCATGCGGTGACTCATCCACGCAGCTGTGTGTGTGTGTGTGTGTGTGTGTGTGTGTGTGTGTGTGTGTGTGTGTGTGTGTGTGTGTGTGTGGGGGTATTTGTGTGTTATAACGGCTGTTACGATGTTTACCATGTGTTTCGTCTTACACAGATACAGTAAACATATTTGTGTTGACGCATACAAACGCACTCCTACAGGTTCTCTTTCTCCTGCCCAGTGCCTCCAAGGCGGCTTCATTTGATCCTCCTTTATTGCTTTCCCATATTATCTCTCTGCCTCGACAGTCTCTCCCTGACGGGTGATCACTGGTGACTGACGGTATGAAAGACAACTCAAGGTAAACAAGTCTCCAACTCCAGAGCCTGATACTGCTTTAATGCCTCGTCTCAGAGAGAGGAGTGGGAGAGTAGTGAGCGATGGAGAGAGGTACAGTAAACCGGGTATATCTTTAGTCACCTAATTTGAAGGGACCCAAATAGCCAACACAGCGGAAATGACCCCTACCTCCCACTCACACTCTAAGGCATGGTTCCATTACCTACTATTATAATCACAGTCTGTGTCCGTGACCATTAGATGGTCACAAAAAAAAAGGTTCCAACAAACAGTATCTCAAGACGCTTGTCTGATTTGGAAAAATTGCTAAGAAATGTCTGGTTAGATGTCTAATGGAGTCGGTAATGGAGAGAGACTGACTGTGCTCTGAGGGACATATATCGGACACTCAGGTCAGTGATTGCATTGAGACGACCATTCACACACAATACCTTTTTAATTATGTTATTTTAATTAACCAGCTAGCATTATGTCTATGTCCATTTGTCTACCCGCTCGCCTTGGCAGACTAGGCTGAAATTCGCAGGCATTGTGTTCACTTGGCTTCCGAGGTCCCTGCCTCCTCCTATATTTTCCTTTCAAATATATTTTTTTCTCTTTTAGGTTAGCATGATAATACCCCACTGGTGGAGGGTGGTGAGGTGTCAGCAAAGGGTTGCTAATCACATTAACCCTGTGCTCCGCCTGGTTATTATTATACTAAATGCACCATTGGTTAAACTAACAGTCTGAATTCCGGCATTATTCTCCAATATCAATGGGGTAAGAAAGGGGGAAGGAGCACAATGGCAAATTGTGGGCTATGTCTTGCTCCCTGGTGTCCCACACTATTGTTCCATGGATCTTTCCCCAGTGTAATTATGCTATGCTAATACCCTCCCCTTGGTCCCCAGTTATACCAGCAGCAGGGTTGTTCAGCCTTCATGTTTAGACTGTGCTGTGTCACGTTGTTGTAGATAGAGTGAAACTAGAGCGAAGTTAATTTAAAAAAATTATAGTAATTGTCCTCCAGTGCCAGCCCTGAAACATGAGCATATCCTGGACTGTTTCTCAAGACACTCTCGGTGGGGGTTTGATGGGAAAATCATTGGCTGAGCTTGTCGCCATGGTTTCAGCATCAGGGTTAGGTGTGGGTCAGACCACCTTGAACTCCTCCGCTGGATTGATTGTGTTGGCCTTGACAGGGTTAGACCGCTGATTTCCCGACACGAGGACTTTGTTAAAACCTGACACAGGCAAACCCCTGTCATGGTCTGAGGAGAGCCGGGTGAGGTCAGGAGTTAAGGTGGAGTTGTGGCTTGACCTGAATACTGATTGAATTTCTTTGGGGCTATCTGGGGAAGGGGGCCATGTTAGGTGGGGAGTAGGGAGGTCAAGTCATTTACCCACTGTTAAGACATAGAGTATGGGAATTTGGTGAAGGAATGGTGAGAGACGAGTAGTCATAACATGCCTCTCCCTTATGCTGGACTGTGCGTGTGCTCCTTGTGATTTCACTCTCACTGACCCACAATACTACACTGACCCACAATACTACACTGACCCACAATAATAGACAGCTGAGAGGAGGAAGGACCTTTACAGGGTACTCTATGTGCCCGATGAACATGTTCTTGGTATTCCGTAGGAATGCTCATGTGGTCAGTTCTTTTAACATTTGATGTAGAGCTGAAAAACTCCCTTGCTAGTCTTGCATTTTCTCCTAGTGTTTTGACAATGGGATGACATGCACAAGAGAGCTCTAGGGTTTAGCTTGAACTCAACTGATGATATTTGGATGATCTTTGGATGGCAATTTGT